>NC_084986.1:2557298-2587458 GCF_963691925.1 Scomber scombrus | reverse complement strand
TGTGCATTTCCTTTACACTATAACATATGACTGCTTCTAATGGAACAAGGCACATCCCTACATGTGTGATATTGCACTTAACTCAAAACTTTGGGCACCTTTCTGTATGTTTTTACTGTTTCTGCTCTTATCGACAGGAAAATGAATGACCGTAAAGTCTACTGTTGTAGGAAATTGCCTGAAAACACTGAAAACATGAACATATGAAATAAAACACAAAACACTGCTGGGTTGAAGATTAAACAATTGTTATTGTATAATAAAGAGACAGCTTACATACAGAGTGAGATCAGCTCATCTCAACAAGCAATTAGCAAACCTAAACTATTATATCTTCTAAGGGAACAAAAGAATCATCTGTGATTGGTCAAACCCTTAAGCCTGTATCATTTTACCCAACAGAAAATGACCACGGGAACATATAGTTGCATATACACACATCTCATACTGGTCATGCATCGCCAATGTCAGAGCCTCAAGTCACAAATTGACACCTTATTAAGGTCTCTACACCAAAGACTCGGAGCTTCTACCTTATTTGGATATAAGCCAAAGCAAAGGAAGAGTAATGAGCTTCTTAATGATAACACGACACACAGTTACAAGGCAAAGCAGTGATCTTAAATCCACAATTTTGGATTAAAATGATCAAACCAATCATTTGATCCTTCTTCACTTTTTATACTACTTTGAACCTCGAACCTCAACTTCATCCCTTCCTGACTCGTCGGGTATTTTTTCTAGACAGCATTTGACAGACATGAACATTTCTAAAAAGACTTTTGAAGCAGAGCAGATTCATGCTGACGTGCATCTGCGTGACTCAGCTTTACCTCCGTGTGTTTGTACTTGTATTACTCATGCTGTGCAGAAGTAAGTCTGCAGAAACAGTCGCATCGCGGGGACAAAAAGCAACTCACACAATAATCATTAAAATTGTGTGAGAGTGATTTTATTTTTAATTTTTGTGGGGTTTTTTGTTGTTGTTTTTTTTTAACAGAGCCACAGCGTTTCTTGAGTCTCTGGAGATGTCACCAGAGACTGAAGCCATGTGGAAGACGCTCAGCAAGCTGGCTGTAGAAGCATGCCAGCTGCACATCGCAGAAAGGTCAGGAAGACACACACACACACACACACACACACACACACACACACACACACACACACACACACACACACACACACAAACCTTGCAAACTAATGTTCAAGTGTGGACTAATTGTATTCTGTCTCTGTCTTTACTATAACTGAGACATTACTTAGGACATAGACAGAAAGAAGATGACAAAGACACCTCCTGCACACACACACACACACACACACACACACACACACACACACAGCAGATGTCTGTATCCCTGCCTGACCTCCTCCTTTAAACTTCATTAATCATCAAAGAGGGTTTTTTTTTTTTATTTTCCATCATAAGCATTTTCTCTCTCTCTCTCTCTCTCTCTCTCTCTCTCTCTCTCTCTCTCTCTCTCTCTCTCTCTATCTCTCTTTCTCTCTCTCTCTCTCTCTCTCTCTCTCTCTCTCTCTCTCTCTCTCTTTCTCTCTCTCTCTCTCTCTCTCTCTCTCTCTCTCTCTCTCTTTTCCCTCTTTTTCTCTCTTTTTCTCTCTTTTTCTCTCCCTCCTTATTTCTCTTTTCGAGAAACTTTTTCACATTTGAATTTCTCAGTCATTAATAATGCATATGCTGTTCGTTAGGCGTCGGCCCGATTTGCATAAATCATGAAATCGGGGAAAGAACCGTTTTTGTCTGGAGTGTGTACTGTTAATGAGGGAGAGACGTGATGTTAATGAGGGAGGGAAGCCAAAAAAAAAAAAAAAAAAGACACACAGAAGGAGTTTTTAAACTTTTTTTTTTTTTTGGGTAAATCTTTCATGACTTGTTCATTAATCTGATGCAACTGTTGAGAGAGAGTTGGTAATAAAGTGGCCGAATGCTAAGATGTACCTTTTTTATTCCTCAGCTCTCAGACTGACTAATTAGACAAAAGCTCTAATTTATCTCAGTTCATTAAGTTTTTCGGAGCTTCAACCCAACTAGTGTTACTTTCTTCATTCATTTCACTCAAATAGACTCTTTCTTTTTCTTTCTTTGTTGCTTCTTTATCTCGTGCTTTCTTGGTTTCACTCTCTCTTATTTTTCTTGTTTAGGTGTTTTGCAGCGTTGGGCGATGTCTCCACTCTTCGTTTCCTCCACCAAACCAACCAGATTGCAGACAAGGTTTCAAAGGAAATGGTGTGTTTCAGATACACAAAAACACATCATTAAAACTCCACACACTGACCACACTTATAAATATATAGATGTTGATACTGAAAGGGGTTAAAAACAGATAAATAACACATTTTCTACACAGATATTCTTGATGGAGACGTCAGTAGATTTCAAATTTGGCCATTTTCACACATCAAAACCTAAATTATTCAATATTTCCTTCAAAGATTTATACATGTTTAATGTTTAATGTGAATTTAAATTTAGTTTACAAGCAAAGATTGCCCTTAAAACTCACAAAATAAAAACTAATTAGTAAATACTCCAACTCTGATCATCGTTATCTGTCCTGAAATAGATAAATAAGTATTGATATTTTGATAATCTTGGTTTAAAGAGCTAAATAACACATTTATACACTTATATTCTTGATATAGACGTCAGTAGATTTGAATTTCCTTAAAAGATTTAAAGTCCAGTGTGATTGAAAGTAGTAAAAACTAATCAATCAAACTTTTTAAGATAATAATATAACATAAAAATAAAGTAGAACAAAATATTAAAACATCAAAACAAACATAATAAAGATACTAGCAATTAGTTTAGGAGCAAGAAATGGATTAATACCCCTCAGTTCAGATTACATTGTCTGTCCTGAAATAGATGGATGGATGGATGGATGGATAGATGGATAGATAGATAGATAGATAGATAGATAGATAGATGGATAGATAGATAGATAGATAGATAGATGGATGGATGGATAGATAGATAGATAGATAGATAGATAGATAGATAGATAGATAGATAGATAGATAGATAGATAGATAGATAGATAGATAGATAGATAGATAGATAGATAGATAGATAGATAGATAGATAGATAGATAGATATTGATATCGTGATAATCTAAATACGAAATTTAAGATATTCTTGTTTATAGACTTCAGTAGATTTGAATTTGACCAAAATCTAAATTATTCAATATTTCCTTTGTCTTGCCTGAAGTTGAAATGCTTTAAGGTTCTCCAATGAGATTGATAGTAGTGAAATTAAAGGGGAAATTGGTAAATACCACAACTCTGATCATTATAATAACATCTGCCCTGAAATTACCCCGTTGTATATTTTTAAAATGTCATGAAGTCACTGATCGCTGTTGTGTGTGTGTGTGTGTGTGTTTTAACGTGTGTGTGTGTCTCTTTTGATCAGGGAGGAGACGGCACATCGTTCTATCAGGTCCAGGCTCAGATGGCAGCGCTGGATAAGAACTTTAAACTGGCTGAGATGCATTACATGGAGCAGGTCTGTTATAACACAAACTTTAACGATTTATTCTCTAATTGCAACGTGGTGTTTAATTACCTGCAGGAGACTAAATCTTGATTGTGACTGAGATACGTTTTTGCAGCGTAAGTCGAATGTTTTACTTCTTGTTTCTGCAGAACGCCATCGATGAAGCGATAGAGATGTACCAAGAGCTCCACATGTGGGACGACTGCATCTCTGTGGCTGAAGCCAAGGTAGAAATGAACTGACTGGATTAATAGGGAATAGTAATATTTTTTATTCATATGTTGATTATTTAATGATAAAACCAGGCGGCGAGTTCCGGTCCTCTGACATGAGGCCAACGCGGAAGTAACTTAAAATTGCATTCTATCAAAAGGCCACCAGGGGGCGACCGTTTTGGTGTCAAAAGGACTTCCGTCTCCCTTCCTTCTTTCCTTTCTTTCCTCCCCCCTACCTTCTTCCCTTCCTTCTTTCCTCTGTCCTTCTTTCCTTCCTTCCTCCCTTCCTCTTTTCCTTTCTCCCTTCCTCCCTCTTTCCTTCTTTCCTCCCTCCCTCCTACCTTCCTTCCTTCCTTCTTTCCTCCATCCTTCCTCCCTTCCTTCCTTCCTTCACTCCTTCCTCCCTCACTCCTTTCCTTCCTCCTCCCTTCCCTCCTCCCTCCCTCCTTCCCTTCCTTCTTCCTCCCTTCCTCCCTTCCTCCCTTCCTTCCTTCCTTCTTCCCTTCCTTCTTTTCTTTCCTCCCTTCCTTCCTTCCTCCGTCCTTTCCTTCCTTCTTCCTCCCTTCCATCCTTCCTTCCTTGACTCGAGGACAACAGGAGGGTTAAAAAAATATTGTCGACTTAATCAGAATTATTTCAGCACCATAAAAAAGTCCAAACTAACCGTCTCTCAACCCGTTAAATCGTCCTCAGGGCCACCCGGAGCTGGACAGCCTGCGTGGGAACTACTACCAGTGGCTGACGGAGACGAGTCAGGACGAAAAGGCCGGCGAGGTGAAGGAGAGCGACGGAGACTTCCAGGGCGCCATCAACCTCTACCTGAAGGCCGGGCTGCCAGCTAAAGCCGCCCGCCTCGCCATCGGCCGGCCGGAGATCACCAGCAACAGCGACACCGTCAGCCGCATCGCCTCCAGCCTCATCAAAGGAGAGTTTTATGAAAGGGTAGGTGGTGTTTTTGTCTATACCGAGCATCTCCCGTCGAGCGTCGTCTTCCTATCTTCTCCTAACAGATGCCAGGAGATGAAAGGTATCAACAGAGCTACAGTTTTCTTTCTTTCTTTCGTTTGTTTTTGTTTTTTTTTTAGTTTTACACTCCGTCTCCCTCCATCTGCCTGTTAGTTCTCATCGTCTCTCTCTCTGTGTAGATGTTTGTCTGAGGACTAAATTCTTCTCTTCCAGCCATCTGTGTTTGTGTAGCAGGTGGGAAAGAGACTTAAAGAGAGTGAAAGTATCCTAATGCTGCAGGATTTCATCAGTTTAGTCTGCAGGAGAAACTTACATATTAAAAAAATATAACTCCTGCTGCTGATAATTCCTATATATTATGCACCTCAGGCCTTTTTTTTGCCTTTATTTGACAGTTAACTTGCAGAAAGGAAACCGAGGGGAGAGAGAAAAGCATAACATATAACACATCAATCAGACTTTATTTATATAGCAGCTTTCATAAAGGTTAATGTAGTTTAAAGTGCTTCATTGTTGACTGACAAGCTGATAATAAGACCGAGGACAACATAAAGAAAAGGAATAAAAATAATAAAGGAACAAAAACAAGGAAAAAAGAAAAAAAAAGAAAATAATTGAGACCAATGCACGCAAGAAAATGAAAATAAGAAGCGAATTAAATAAGATAAAATTAGAAAAAGTTTATTCTTTCTCCCTTCCTTTCTTCCTCCCTCCTTTCCATCCTCCCTTCTTCCTTCCTTGACTCGAGGAGAACAGGAGGGTTAATGTGCATATGGACATAGATCTCTCTCTCTGTGCTTGTTGTTTTCCAGGCCGGAGATCTGTACGAGAAGATCAGGAACAACCAGAGAGCTCTGGAGTGCTACTGCAAAGGAGCCGCTTTCAGGAAAGGTAAATCATCATCAGACATACATATTGATTTATTATGAATAATTAATGAAAACATGTCAGCTGTCAAAAGAATCTACTGTATGTTATATTTAAGTTAATATAAAGCTTGATGTATTGTTGGATGTCTCTGATATAATATAAAGTTTCTCCTTCCTGTCTCTCGTAGCGGTGGAGCTGGCTCGCATCGCCTTCCCTGCCGAGGTGGTGAAACTGGAGGAGGCCTGGGGAGATTACCTCGTCCAGCAGAAACAGATGGACGCCGCCATCAACCACTTCATTGAAGCAGGGTATGTCATGTTAGAGGAGGGATGGAGAGAGAGAGAGAGAGAGAGAGAAAGATTTGGACAGATGGATAGGGGGAACAATGACACAGGGAAAGAAAAACCCAATCCAACAGGGATGGCCAACACCATAATAGGAAGAAGAGAGGAGATATCTTTAAACATGACTGTTCTCATGCTTCAAATACACCAAATATAGACAGGTAGTCAGCACACAGATTTCTATTCTTTGCAGGTTGATAAAGCTGAATCTGAAAGTGAATTATAGGACACTAAAACTCCTCACGGAAAGTATAAAAATCTGCAAGTCAAATTTTATACTTGAATTTAACTTTAATCCTAACTTTAACGTTAAAGTTCATTATATTTCTTAAATCTTCGCTCCATTTATGTCAGGTGGAAGACCTTAACTACTGTCTACAATATGGTGTACTTATTTAAGCCTCCTGTTGTCATCGAGTCAAGGAAGGAAGGGAGGAAGAAGGAAGGAAAGGAGGAAGGAAAGGAGGAAGGAAGGGAGGAAGAAGGAAGGAAAGGAGGGAGGAAGGAAGTAAGGGAGGAAAGAAGGAAGGAAGGAAAGGAGGAAGGAAGGTAGGAAGAATGAAAGGAGGGAGGGAGGAGGGAAGGAAAGGAGGGAGGAAGGAAGGAAGGGAGGAAAGAAGGAAGGGAGGAAGGAAAGGAAGGGAGGAAGGAAAGGAAGGAAGGACGGAGGAAAGAAGGAAGGAGAAAGGAAAAGAGGAAGGGAGGAAGGAAGGAAAGAAGGACAGAGGAAAGAAGGAAGGAAGAAAGGAAGGAGGGAAGGAAAGAAGGAGGGAGGAAGGACAGAAGGAAGGAAGAAAGGGGGATGGAGGAAGGAAAGAAGGAAGGGAGGAAAAAGAGAGGAAGGAAAGAAAGAGAGAAGGAGGGAGGGAGGAAGGAACAGTCAAAACAGACGGGGTCAATTTGACCCGGGAGGACGACACAAAGATTAAATAAATGTGTATGTATACCAACAACGCTCACATACCAATATGCTTCAACGTGTGTATTATCTTCCTCTCGTCCTCCTCTAGCTGCTCTGTGAAAGCCATCGAGGCGGCCATCGCAGCTCGCCAGTGGAAGAAAGCCGTCCACATCCTGGAGCTGCAGGAGGATCCTTCAACAACCGCTTACTACGTGAAGATAGCTCAGTACTACGCCTCCATGCAGGACTATGAGGTGAAATACATAGGAAAGAAAATGAAGACAATATCTTTGTATGCTGATGTATTTAACCTTTGTGTCGTCCTCCCGGGTCCAATTGACCCCGTCTGTTTTGACTGTTCCTTCCTCCCTCCCTCCTTCTCTCTTTCTTTCCTTCCTCTCTCTTTCCTCCCTTCCTTCTTTCCTTCCCTCCTTCCTTCCTTCCTTCCTTCCTTTTTCCCTCCCTCCTTCTCGCTTTCTTTCCTTTGCCCCCTACCTTCCTCCCTTCCTTCTTTCCTCTGTCCTTCCTTCCTTTCCTTCCATCTTTCCTTTCCTCCCTTCCTCCCTCCCTTCCTTCCTTCCTTCTTCCTCCCTTCCCTTCCTTCCTCCCTCCTTTCCTTCCTTCCTTCCTCCTTTCATTCCTTCTTCCTCCTTCCTTCCTTACTTCCTCCCTCCTTTCCTTCCTCCCTTCCTTCCTTCCTTCCTCCCTCCTTTCCTTCCTCCCTTCCTTTCTTCCTCCCTCCTTTCCTTCCTTCTTCCTCCTTCCTTCCTTCCTCCCTCCTGTCCTTCCTTCTTCCTCCCTTCCGTCCTCCTTTCCTTCCTTCTTCCTCCTTTCCATCCTTCCTTCCTCCCTCCCTTCCTTCCTTGACTCGAGGACAACAGGAGGGTTAATAGACTCTCTGTTATTCACTATGACGTACAGTATACTTACCTCATTAAGATAATATATGAACTGAATGATGTCATAGTTGGCTTTGAGGAGACGGATAGCAGAGTTTCACAGGACAGTGCAATGAAGACAGCCAGAGGGATGAAGTAGGCTGTGACATTTTGCCACTGGCAGTTGATTTCTGCAGATCTCTCAGGGATATACAGTCACACACACACACACAAACACACACACACACACACACACACACACACACACACACACACACACACACACACACACACAACGCACATGTTATAACCAGAGAGTCAGAGCCCAGGATCAGCTTTAGCCCCGTCCTCGTGATGCACAGCAGGTTGTGTTTGCTCGAGGACATTTGGCAATAATGACAGGTTGGATGGCTGCAACAATAGGTACAACACTTCCCTGAATACCAGATATATCAAGTTGAAGAGAAAGCGAGAATTCAGGCATAAACACAAAGAAAAGAAGTGATAGATGGTGTGCTGAGCTCATTCTGCCTCCACACGCTGCCAGGCTCTGGAAATAGCTGGCTATTTCAGTCTGTTTGCTCCACCGCCGTATTCACAGAAAGTAATTAAGATAACAAGCTCTTTGCTCTTCAACTCGTGGAAGTTGCAGGAAAGTATAATTCAGTGTAAAACTAAAACAATAAAGAAAGCTCACACACACACACACATACACCTGTGATTTCAATAGAAGAAATTATCCGGCAAAAACAATGACGAGACCGTTTTTAATCAAAATGAAAAAGAAAAAAAAGCAGCAATGTACATTTGTTACATAACGAATCCAATATTCCTTTTTGCCTTTTGTGTGGCAAAAAATTTAGTTTGACGTCTCCTTTTTTCTCCTCACAAATCTCTCAGATTCTTCCAGTGACATCTATGATGTTATAGATACAAGAACAGGCTCATAAGTGTCTTTCAAAAGTGCTCACCCTGCCTTTGCAATATACGGCATTCGTCAGCAAGTTAAAGTTTTTAGAAAAATATGAGATGTATTTTATATTTAATGAGTATATGTCTGTGTGTGTTTATACCATTTTTGTCCTGCAGGTGGCAGAGCAGCTGTTTGTGAAAGGAGGCCACATTAAAGATGCCATAGACATGTTCACCACTGCAGGACGCTGGGAGGAGGCTCATAAGGTCAGAATGGACACAAACTTAAAATATATGTGAAGTAGAAGGAGGCGGATTTGTATTATTGTCATGAAATTTGACAGTTGTAAAGCCTAAAATGACAAATATTCATTGTATTTTCTGCTCTGTTTCATCTCAAATCAGTCAGAATGAATAAAATCATATGAGATCAGGACAGAGGTGTATTTTTTTTGTTCTTACAGAGTAATTATTAATAAGACTGTTTTCTTGCAGTTGGCGGTGAAGTGCATGACAGAGGAGGAAGTTATGGCTTTGTATATCAGCCGAGCTCAGGAGCTGGAGAGAGACGGGAAATTCAAAGAGGCTGAGAGGTAAATGCAGATCACACTGTATTTATAATGATACGTGGCCTCGTTGTCTGACCTCAATTATAGCAAAGAAAATAATAAAAGTTTATGACAGTTGATAGGTCGTAATTACAGACGCTGTTTTGACTCACCTGTTTTGACTCGTCATTATTTATGTAGACGGTTTTATTATTTATTAAAGCGCGGCAGAAACTCACGGCTCAAGGTTTTTAAAAGTTTCTCAAACAAAGAAAACAGTTGATACACTAATGATTGTGTGTGTGTGTGTGTGTGTGTGTGTGTGTGTGTGTGTGTGTGTGTGTGTGTGTGTGTGTGTGTGTGTGTGTGTGTGTGTGTGTGTGTGTGTGTGTGTGTGTGTGCAGGCTTTTTGCCACAGTGAAGCAGCCCGATCTCGCCATCACCATGTATAAGAAGAACCGGATGTTTGATGACGTCATTCGCTTGGTGGCCAAACATCATCCGGACCTGCTGACAGAGACACATCTCCACCTGGCCAAGGTACAGTACGCCGCGATCAACTTCACAATACCAAACCTCCGTGATGCAGGCTAAAATTAATTAGGTTTCAGTGATACAATGGCACTAAAGGAAAGACTAATTTCCAGATTTATTTTACATTTAATTGTTTTGCCAGTTTGATTATTTGTAAATGAGGCATAAAAAAATCCAAGACTGTGTACAGTTCATTAATATACGACGGAGTATTAGGGCCAGGCAAAAAAAAAAAGAAGCCAGGCAAGAAATATTCCAGCACAAGAAAAAAAAATCAGGCAAAAAAAAAAACAGGCACATTTTTTATTTTTTTATTTAAGTCCGGCATAAGAAAAAAAAACGCCTGGCAAAATTTTTTTTTTTAAAAAGTCAGACACAAGAAAAAAAAAAAAAGAACCCAGGTTAAAACATTTTTTTTAAAAGTCCAGCACAAGAAAAAAAAATCCAGACCAAAAAAAAAAAAAGTCAGGCAAAATAAATAAAAAAATAGCCAGGCAAATTTCCGGCACAAAAAAAAAAAAAAAAAGTCAGGCAAAAAAAGATAAATAATAAAGCCAGGAAAAAAAAAATGTTTTTAAAGTCTGGCACAAGAAAAAAAAAAGCCAGGCAAAAAAAAATAGAAAAAGAGAATGAATAGGCTTTACTTTATTGATATAATACAGTTATCAGTTACGAATACAGCTGCACCACTTCAGAAAATCACCTTCACACTCCAAAGACGTTCACACTCTAGCTGCTGGCACAGTTTCGTTGTTTTTTTGCCTGGCTTTTTTTTTTTTTTTTTTGCCTGGCCCTAATACTCCGTCGTATTAATAAGAGTCTCAGAAACCTCAAATTGTTGTAGTTTATGTGTCGTGTGTTTGTACAGCTCAGGCTGCAATGGATGAGACTTTCCTTCTTAGAAATACACATTAATAAATAAATGCAAGAAAAAGATTCCTTAGTGCTTTCAATAGGTTTTGTCAGCAGGTTTTCCTTTAAAAAAAACATTATGTATTAGCATTATGACTATATTCTATCTACTGTACATGAATTTAAACCTCATGCTTTTCTCTATCAAAATAATAAGTGTTGGATTTGGAAGCCTTGCTGCACCTGATCATGTTTAATATGTTGTGTCTGTTTCTCGTAGGAGTTGGAGGCTGAATCCAGGTTCTCAGAGGCAGAGTATCACTTCATGGAGGCTGAAGACTGGAAGGCTGCCGTCCACATGTACCGAGTCAATGATATGTGGGAGGAGGCACACAGGGTAAACACGGTCTACACTAGCTGTTAATCTCATTACATCTCCAAGATAGTGAGGAGTTTTAAATAACAACAACAACCACAAATTAAAGTGAGGTCAGACGGCAGTGAAAGTCAAACATGGTCTTTTGAATAGCATTGATTCAAAATATGTCTATCAATGACTTTTGATTAAAGGCACATTGCACTTAATTAAAACATTTCAGACTTCATTCTCCCCCAGTGGTAATATCATAAAGACCCTGAAGTAGTCGCTGCTGATTCAATCAAAGCAAGATCAAAATAAGCAGAAAGATGTTAAAATCACATGAAATTTAAAGGTATAAAGAATTTAAAATAACCAGAGCAGAGATAAAACACATAACATTTTTATTTGTAATGCTGCTATTTTGTTGTAGAAAGCCATTTCAGCTGCCAGAGGTTTTGTGTACATTTCTGTAAACCTGTCATATGAATATACTGGCAGTCTGAAACAGTGTAGTGCTCAATTATAATATAGTTTATACAGTTTACTGAATGATCAGGCCTCTTGGAAACACTGCAACTTTATCATAACATGTTTTTCTCTGGGATTATCTGTGGTAAAGGATCAGAAAGACAAGCTGCTGAAAGACGCCTCTAGTGAGATACATAGTCATATTTATTTATACATGTTTGTGTGTGTGTGTCAGGTGGCTAAGAGCCATGGAGGTGCAGGTGCGCAGAAGCAGGTGGCGTACCTGTGGGCCAGGAGCCTGGGAGGAGAGGCGGCCGTCAAGCTGCTCAACAAGTTCAGCCTGCTGGAATACGCCATCGAATCTGCTTCAAATAACCTGTGAGCTGCACCAGAACTCATAGATAAAGCATGATCTACATATACTCATGTTTCATTTACTTGTATCAAGAGTCGTCAAAATATTAAAGAATAATGATGAAAAATAGGCTTTTGTTGCACACATTTCATAACTGAAGAGGTTTTATTGATTGGGAATTCTCAGCATTTAATCTCCATAAATTAATTACAATCATAGACTGTGTATAAAATGGATGTAACATCCGTGACGTCACCCATTGGTTTGTGGACTGCTGCTCGGAGGCCAATAGTTTCAGATCTGAGCAGCGCCATCTTGAACATTTCCGGTGCTTGCCGGGTAAAAAAAACCCACGGATTCTACTTATATGGGCATCAGGAGGAGCATGAGGCGCCCTCCTGAACCCGTGAACCAATCAACCTGTCAATCACGACGTAGCCACGCCCTAATGCATACCCTGCTGTATCGTAAAATATAAAATCAGGGAGGCCAAAATGTCCCATATGAACATCATACTGCATTGAAGAAGGCTTTAAACTAGCGATTGAGACCATAAACACATTTTGAAAACGTTTACTGAGGTTAGAAATCAAGTGAGAAGTTGGTGAATTCTCCATTGACTTGTATAGAGACGGAAGTCCTTTTGACATCAAAACGGTCGCCCTCTGGTGGCCTTTTGATAGAATGCAGTTTTAAGTTACTTCCGCGTTGGCATCATTTCAGAGGACCGGAACTCCCCGCTTGATTACAATAAAACACAAATTATAAATAACAGTCACACAGTCATGATAGTCAATCGATCCCATAAAGAAAAGTGTGAATTGTGTCATGTTGCTCGGTTAAAGAGACCCAGGAGACAAATCTGCTAGCTTTGATAAACAGGCCAGACCAGCCATCCATTCTGTGTATTAATCCTGCATTTAGTGATTTAATGATCTTCCTCTTCTCTCCAGATCATTTGACTTCGCCTTTGATTTGGCTCGTGTCTCATGCAAGGAGAAGATCCCCGAGATCCACCTCAAACATGCCATATACCTGGAAGACGAGGTGAGTCTTCTCACAGTCCTGCTTCACACAGTAATCCTCCTCGCTGTCGTTGAATGCTCTGCTCAACAAATTCTCTCTCTTCCTCTTCCAGGGAAAGTTTGCCGAAGCTGAAGTTGAGTTCATCAAAGCGGTAAAACCCAAAGAAGCTGTGCTCATGTGAGTGCTGAAGATGATGGGATTATAGCTGATCATGCTTACTTGTTTGTGTTAATGGTAATAATGTCAGAGTGACTCATTTCAGCAAGCATAGAACAAAACCTAACCTATTACAGCTTCTGAAGGAACAAAGAAATGATCTATGATTGGTCAAACATGTCAACGTATTCGTATTACACATACATATTTATCACCAAAAGTCATGCAAGGGTCACATCCCTGGACAAAGGAAAGTGGGGCCTGAAGCCTTTAATGATCTACTTGCACTTAGCCACATCCTGCCCCAGCATAGGTCAGGAACCTGCTGACCATCAGACCCTTTAATGTAGTCAATGAGAGCATTCCTCAGGCAGTGGTCATACATCCACACATCCAAAAACTAAGAACTTCCATCTTATCCTGACATGCACCAAAGAAAGGAAGAACACATGTAGTTCAGCTTGGCCGTAGTTTGAACAAACTACATTTCTACCCCTAGAGAAATGTAGTTTGTAAAATTACAGCTAAAAAAAGTAGCTTAGCAACTACTTATACTCATTATACTCATTTAACTCAGCGTTAAATAAATCAACATGTGGTGTATATGAAACTAAATATAATATAATAATAACAATAATATAATAGCCTACAAAAAATTCACATGCCAGCAGAAATATGCCTCTCAACTCAGTTTTATTTTTTTAAAGATACAAAGCTGACATTTTTGGTCAACAAACTGTAGGTTCACCATAGACATGTTGGGTAATCTATAGACATGTTGGGTAATATAAAGAGAAAATGAAAATCCTACCCCAATACTCACTTGTAAATCAGTCAACAAAAAAATGTAATAACAAACACAAAGAGGCAGACAGATATGTGTGTCTAGAACAGTGGTCTCCAACCCTGCTCCTGGAGAGCTACTGCCCTGCATGTTTTAGGTATATCCTCACTCTAACACACCTGATTCTAATAATCAACTCGTTATCAAGCCCTTTGACGAGCCTCAGCTGCTTGATAACGAGTTAGAGTGAGGAGATACCTAAAACATGCAGGGCAGTAGCTCTCCAGGAGCAGGGTTGGAGACCACTGGTCTAGAACAACAATGTTGGCATGTCATGACATGATTCATGCCTTTTATCAAAGAGAGTTCTGGAACACAATAATGGTAAAATAACATTTATTTTATATAGGTCTTTTTTTAATAAAAACTATTTCATGTTATTGGCCAAAATTGTACTTTGTAAATTGAGTTAAACTACAAAAAATGACCCAAAAAGTAGTTGAAATACTTGACGCAGTACAAAATATGAATGTAGTTTAACTACCAGCAAGTTACAGCAAATAGTAGTTAAGCTATGTAGTTCAACTACATGTAGTTTAAGTCTCCCCAACACTGCACAGTTACAAGGCTAAAACAGTGCACAATCATATATTAGAATGATAAACTCAACCATTAGTTGCTTCTTTACTTTTACACAGCATTAGAGTAGATTTACGTCAGCTTGCAGATACATCAGTCTGTCATATAGTGGAAGTTCCCTCTGAATATAGCCATCAATCCCCCATGGAGCTGGAGGGATTTAACTGTAAAACCTGCAGTGACTCACCAAGCTTCTGCTTTCAGCTCATTTCAATAAGCTGCAAAAATCTACTTATTTGAAGCTGATATTCATCAACTACTTGGAGCCGAGAGCCGAGAGTTAACGTGTCTCTTGTTGTTGAAAGAGAAAAGGAAACTAATCCAAAAAAAAAGCTGATATTTGTATTGTTTTCTGGACATGTGACTCTTCCAGGTACGTCCACAACAAAGACTGGACCAACGCGCAGCGGGTTGCTGAGAACCATGATCCAGAGAGTGTGTCTGAGGTTCTGGTCGGCCAAGCCAAGTTCTGCTTTGAACAGAAAGACTACCAGAAGGCTGAAGCTTTCCTGCTCCGAGCCCAGAGACCCGACCTGGCCGTTAAATATTACAAGGTAACTTTAGTGTCTTTATTTTCATGTGTAGAAGTCATAGACTGTATATAAATGGACGTAACAGCCGTGACGTCACCCATTGGTTTGTGGACTGCTGCTCGGAGGCCAATAGTATCGGATCTGAGCAAGCGCCATCTTGAAAATTTCAGGTGCATGCTGGGAAAAATAAAAACATGGATTCTACTTATATGGGCATCAGGAGGAGCATGAGGCGCCCTCCTGAACCTGTGAACCAATCAACCTGTCAATCACGACGTAGCCACGCCCTAATGCATACCCTGATTTATCGTCACATATAAAATCAGGGAGGCCAAAATGTCCCAAATGAACATCATACTGCATTGAAGAAGGCTTTAAACTAGCGATTGAGACCATAAACACATTTTGAAAACGTTTACTGAGGTTAGAAATCAAGTGAGAAGTTGGTGAATTCTCCATTGACTTGTATAGAGACGGAAGTCCTTTTGACACCAAAACGGTCGCCCCCTGGTGGCCTTTTGATAGAATGCAGTTATAAGTTACTTCCGCGTTGGCCTCATTTCAGAGGACCGGAACTCCCCGCCTGGTAGAAGTACAACGAACTACTAACTTTACTTTATTTTCTATAAGAAAAAAGAAGGAGATACTTGTCTGAGATGTCTTAACATTGCTGATGAAACTGATTCCCAGGATGCTGACATGTGGAGTGATGCGATGCGTATCTGTAAGGAGTATCTCCCCAACAAGCTCTCCTTGCTCCAGGAGGACTACGAGAAGGAGACGGCCAAGAAGGGAAACCGGTGAGAATATCAGAGGCTCGCCATCCTCCATTTTCCATCTGATTCTGGAAGAGGGAATCTAGTTTTATTACAGTTCATATTTAGCTCATTTGTTGTAAAGTTGTTTTTTTTATTCATCTGCACACATAAAACTAGTAGTGGTAGTATTATTCCTGTATTGGAGCACTGCAAGGCTGCAACCAACAATTATTTTCCTTATAAAAAGGTCTGACAGTTATTTTCTTTAACCTTTGTGTTGGCCTCCCGGGTCAAATTGACCCCATCTGTTTGACTGACTGCCTGTTCCTTCCTTCCTTCCTTCCTTCCTTCCTTCCTTCCTTCCTTCCTTCCTTCCTTCCTTCCTTCCTTCCTTCCTTCCTTCCTTCCTTCCTTCCTTACTTCCTTCCTTCCTTCCTTCCTTCCTTCCTTCCTTTCTTCCTCCCTTCCCTGCTTCTGTCCTTCCTTCCTTCCTTCTTCCTCCCTCCCTTCCTTCCTTCCTCCCTCCTTTCCTTCCTTTCCTTCCTTCTTCCTCCCTCCCTTCCTTCCTTCCTTCCTCCCTCCTTTCCTTCCTTCCCTCCTTCCTTCCTCCATCCTTTCCTTCCTTCTTTTTCCCTTCCTTCCTTGACTCAAGGACAACAGGAGGGTTAATAATCGATTGATTTTTCAGTGTTTAATGTCAGAAAATAGTGAAAAATGAGGATCAATATTCTCTAAAGCCAAAGTTAACATATTCAAATGACTTGTTTTGTATGACCAATGAGGAAAAAATGATGAATCATCAGTTACAGACATCGCTTTAAGAGTTTATACAAGATTTGCTGTTGACCTGTTGTGTTTTTTGTGGTCTCGAGTCTTTAATGAGACTCTTCTGAAATGCCTGAGGGGAAAGCACAAAATTCACATTTTCCATGCTCTCCCCAGCAGACCCGCCAGTATAATCTATGCACAAAGCGTCAGTTTGATGCTTTATTAAAACACAGCTCGCGTGTTATCCCCAAATTGAAACTCCCAACAAGGAATAGCTCGTTAGCCAGTAAACCAGCAGCACGCAGCTCCTCTTCTTCTTCTTTTAATGACTTGTGGGAGAAAACATCAAAAGTTGCCAATGGAAACGAAACGAGGAAGTGAAAGAAAGAAAAGAAAAACACTCAATTATTCCTGCATATTTTTTGAAACTCAGACTTCAGCTAAGTGCAAAGCTTCCCATTTCTTTCAGGCATCTATAAGCCATGATAGAAATTTAGTTTAATGGCTTTTGCAGCTTAAATCTACATGTTACATGAAATGATGTGAAATGTGAGCTAATTAAATAGAAATCGAGAACAAAAAAAGGAGGTGGGAGAAATAAATATTCAAAGAGATTAAATGAATAACATGGTTCCCGTCAGTCATGTGCAGCGGAAATTGGACACGAGAGACTGTGATATGAATGTATAGTATGTTTAAACTTCTTTTTCACACACATTGCTTTAAATGGTTCCCAAGTGGAGCAGAAACAACAGTGTTCACCCCTCTAAAAGACAGTTTAAAGACTGTTAAATCAAATTATATACTATTCTATTACCATTAATTTAGCATTAGGCTGTTTTCTGTTGGGCCATCCATTCATACCTGATGATAACAGAGGATACTCATAATAGGTATTATATTTATTAACTTCTTTTTCTATTTTTTAAGTTGCACTATCTTGCAATCGCCAGGCTTTCATTCAAGTATGACAAAAAAGCTGAATTTAATTGAATTATTCTTACTTTTAAGTAAAAAAAGAGAAAACGTTTTTGGTTCCAAATTGGCCCAGATATCAGTTTTGGGATATTATTATTAACCTTTATTTTACCTCGAAAGACCATTGAGGAGGAATCTTCATTTACAACATTTACTCAAAGTAATGCACAATATGAGGTAGTGAGAGTAGCTGTTTCTGTGATGATGCAAAGATGAGGCGAATCAGGAGTTCTTTCTTAATGCACGTTTAATACAGGCCCGGATCATCATATATAGCAAGAATACAGTTGATGATGATACAGGGAGTTCGAGAGACCGGCCTATATAGTAGTGCTGGCATGTCAGGTATTTTCCAAGAAGTATCTTAGACAGAAGATGATCTAAGTATCTGATGCCCTGCTAAGTATTTGTACCACATGTGTCTCCAGTAAGCTTAGAATGTCTGACACCAGAACATGATCAAATGACCATACTGGGTATCCAATATCGACGATAGCTATGTAAAAATACATACGAACAGAAAAGAAAATGATGAACGAATGCAAGTAAACAAGTTAAATATTTCAATAGTGTTCCACAAGATTCAGTGTTAAGTTCAATATTGTTTTAAATTTACATAAATTATATTGTCTCCTCTTCTGAGTCCTGCAGATTCCTCCTTTATGCAGACGACACAGTTTCATATTGTACTTCAACCAACTCCCCTGTGATTTCTGCAAAGATGAGATCTGGCGCTCAGAGTTACAGCTTTGTGATAAATCTAATAACATGATTGTCCTATCTGTTTGTGTGTCCTCTTGTGTGTGTTCTTGGGCTCAGTGGTGTGGAGGGTCTGCTGGAACAGGCCCGAGAGTGGGAGCAGTCGGGTGAATACGCTCGGGCCGTGGAGTGTTACCTGAAGGTGAAGGAAGACTCAAATACAGCCCTGATGGAGAAATGCTGGATGAAGGTAAAAGTTTGACTTCCTTCTGTCTGTTTAAAAGATTTACACCTGGTCCATCCAGCATGAATACAGTTTAAGCTACTGCCACAGTGACGATGTTTAACATTATATTTCACACTATGCTTATTCACCTGGTGGCAAATCAAACAAATCTATAGAAAATATGTTTATAGAAAAGAGTAGGTTTTTCTCCTTTGTGTTTTAGTTAATAAATAATTTAAACTTATTTTTTAAATCACATAAAGCAGCTTCATAAGGTCACATTCAACTCTGAAACATAATGCTGTAAAATCCAGCTTGCTCGGGCTGGAAGGAATGAAGGAAGGAAAGGAGGGAGGAAGGAAGGGAGCAAAGGAAAGAATGAAGAGAGGAAAGAAGGAAGGGCGGAGGAAAGAAGGAAGGAAGGAAGGTAGGAGGGAGGGAGGAAAGAAGGAAGGAAGGACATAGGAAGGGAGGAAGGAAGGAAAGAAGGACAGAAGAAAGAAGGAAGGGAGGAAGGGAGTGGGAAGAAAGAAAGAGAGAGGGAGGAAGGGAGGAAGGACAGAAGAAAGAAGGGAGGAAGGAAAGGAAGGAAAGAAGAAGGAGTGAGGGAGGAAGGAAGGAAGGGGGATGGAGGGAGGAAGGAAAGAAATACAGAAGGAGGGAGGGAGGAAAGAAGGAGAAAGGACAGAAGGAAAGAAGGAACAGTCAAAACAGACGGGGTCAATTTGACCCGGGAGGACGACAGGAAGGTTAAACAGTTGTTTAGATATTCCCGTCTGGACTAAAAGTGTCGGACTGACTGACATTACGATCCAAAACAAGCCTCACAGAAACAAATTAAATGGTAAACAAAACATCTAATAAACACTAAACAGGCTGAATTTATCTTCAATAGAAGCCGAAAAATCTAATCTCACTAATCAGCCGTTACCTTCACATTGTAAATTATAGACGATGTGTGACGAAATAGAAACATAATGGCAGCCAACATTTCTCTGATGGTGGCGGTAAGTAAAAGGTCAGAGTGTCACTGACATCAATACATTTACTTCTGCTGGTCGCCCCGAAGCTACGCAGCAGATATGTGTGTTATTGATCCTTTAAAAATCTGAATGGTTGGTTTGAAGTGGAGCTAAAGGAAAAGGTCACAGGGTCGTAAAGATCAATAGGTTTTTGTTTTTTTTCCCTTCCTTTGGGGATTTGAATGAAGTGAGCAGAGACAAGAGAAAGAGAGGAAACAAAGGCTCATTTAGAAAGTGAATGTTTTGGGTCTCCGGGTGGAGTTGGAGTAGAAGTCACAGGGTCACAAGAATCAATATGTTTCCACTCTGCAGGGAGCTTTAATATGCACATTAGATTTCTGTCCACTCAGCTGCTGTGTTGATCATAAACAAAAAGCACAAAAGCACAGATAGATGGAGCTATCACACAACCTCTGCTTCTCCCCATGAGATAACAAATATAAACTCACATGCAACCTTATACCAGTAACTTATAACACATTATGCTTCTTTTTTTGTCCACATATAACAACCGATACACCGTCCAACTGTAGGAACAAGAAGAAAAACACATTTTCGATCAAAGGGGGATATTGAACACCTTTGAAAAAAAGACATAAACATATATTTAGGTTCCAGTACTCCTGTATTTGAGGATAAAAGACATAATAATGAAGTAAAATCTGGATTCTAATCTACAAATTACACTTTTGGCACCTCTGAAAATATTTCTTAAGCAGTGAAATCGGAATCAAATATCCTAAATAACCCCTGTATCTCTGTCTTTGCCTCCTATTTCCAGTGTTTTTAAAACCTTCTGTTGTTGTCTTACTTCTTTTAACACTTATGTACCCTGTTAGACATCTGCTGGGCTGTTTTAAACCCTGTTAAACATCAGATGGACTGTTTTAAACCCTGTTAGACATCAGATGGACTGTTTTAAACCCTGTTAAACATCAGATGGACTGTTTTAAACCCTGTTAGACATCAGATGGACTGTTTTAAACCCTGTTAGACATCAGATGGACTGTTTTAAACCCTGTTAGACATCAGATGGACTGTTTTAAACCCTGTTAGACATCAGACGGACTGTTTTAAACCCTGTTAGACATCAGACGGACTGTTTTAAATCCTGTCAGACATCAGATGGACTGTTTTAAACCCTGTCAGACATCAGATGGACTGTTTTAAACCCTGTTAGACATTCAGATGGACTGTTTTAAACCCTGTTACACATCAGATGGACTGTTTTAAACCCTGTTAGACATCAGATGGACTGTTTTAAACCCTGTTACACATCAGATGGACTGTTTTAAACCCTGTTAGACATCAGATAGACTGTTTTAAACCCTGTTAAACATCAGATAGACTGTTTTAAACCCTGTTAAACATCAGATGGACTGTTTTAAACCCTGTTAGACATCAGATGGACTGTTTTAAACCCTGTTAGACATCAGATGGACTGTTTTAAACCCTGTTACACATCAGATGGACTGTTTTAAACCCTGTTAAACATCTAAAGGACTGTTTTAAACCATGTTAAACATCAGATGGACTGTTTTAAACCCTGTTAGACATCAGATGGACTGTTTTAAACCCTGTTAAACATCAGATGGACTGTTTTAAACCCTGTTAAACATCAGATGGACTGTTTTAAACCCTGTTAGACATCAGATGGACTGTTTTAAACCCTGTTAGACATCAGATAGACTGTTATAAACCCTGTTAGACATCAGATGGACTGTTTTAAACCCTGTTAGACATCAGATAGACTGTTTTAAACCCTGTTAAACATCAGATGGACTGTTTTAAACCCTGTTAGACATCAGATGGACTGTTTTAAACCCTGTTAGACATCAGATAGACTGTTTTAAACCCTGTTAAATATCAGATGGACTGTTTTAAACCCTGTTAAACATCAGATGGACTGTTTTAAACCCTGTTAGACATCAGATAGACTGTTTTAAACCCTGTTAGACATCAGATAGACTGTTATAAACCCTGTTAGACATCAGATGGACTGTTTTAAACCCTGTTAGACATCAGATGGACTGTTTTAAACCCTGTTAGACATCAGATAGACTGTTTTAAACCCTGTTAAACATCAGATGGACTGTTTTAAACCCTGTTAGACATCAGATGGACTGTTTTAAACCCTGTTAGACATCAGATAGACTGTTTTAAACCCTGTTAAATATCAGATGGACTGTTTTAAACCCTGTTAAACATCAGATGGACTGTTTTAAACCCTGTTAAACATCAGATGGACTGTTTTAAACCCTGTTAGACATCAGATAGACTGTTTTAAACCCTGTTAGACATCAGATAGACTGTTATAAACCCTGTTAGACATCAGATGGACTGTTTTAAACCCTGTTAGACATCAGATGGACTGTTTTAAACCCTGTTAGACATCAGATAGACTGTTTTAAACCCTGTTAAATATCAGATGGACTGTTTTAAACCCTGTTAAACATCAGATGGACTGTTTTAAACCCTGTTAAACATCAGATGGACTGTTTTAAACCCTGTTAGACATCAGATAGACTGTTTTAAACCCTGTTAAACATCAGATAGACTGTTTTAAACCCTGTTAGACATCAGATGGACTGTTTTAAACCCTGTTAGACATCAGATAGACTGTTTTAAACCCTGTTAAACATCAGATGGACTGTTTTAAACCCTGTTAGACATCAGATGGACTGTTTTAAACCCTGTTAAATATCAGATGGACTGTTTTAAACCCTGTTAAACACCTAAGAGACTGTTTTAAACCCTGTCTTTTCTGCAGATGTAGTATTTCACATGTACATTGTGTCCGTGTGTGTTTGCAGGCAGCAGAGTTGTCCATCAAGTTCCTCAGTGGAGAGCGAGCGGTGGAGGTGATCCGGGTGGTCGGACCTCGCCTCACAAAGCTGAGGAAGTACAACGCTGTGGGTGGACGCACACACACACACACATACACACACACACACAAACACACAAACACACACACAAACACACACACACACACACACACACACACACACACATCAGGCATACATAGACTCACATTAATTCTCTGGAGACTTACCCTGACCCTAATCTCAAGCACCGACCCAAAAATCTGCCTTTTACCAATTGTGGACACGGCTTTTGTCCCCAATTACACCAGCCTCCCCCAATTAACTGGTCCTAAGTCTGCAATTTGTCCACACAATGAGCCTATTACACACACACACTCTACCTTGGCCTTGATAAATAAAAAAATGAACAGACTTTTTTATATAAGTATTTTTTAATTTGTCCGGTTCCTCTGATGTCGTGTGTTTCCAGGCCGCTGAGCTCTACTTAAACATGGACCTGATCAAAGAGGCCATCGATGTCTTTATTGAGGGAGAGGAGTGGAACAAAGCCAAGAGAGTCGCCAAGGAGCTGGAGCCAAGGTTTTATAACCCACACACACACACACACACACGCATGCACGCACACACACGCACGCACGCACGCACACACACACACACACACACACACCCACACACATATACACACACACTTGAATGCACCATAGTAATTAGAGCTCAGTCCCTCCAGGAAACGTTGATTTTTGTGATCAGGAAACTGACATTTTGCTGTTTGATAAATTGTATTTTCTTGTTTATGTGATGTTATTTTGTAGTTTTATAATCATTTTACTTACTTAGTAGAAGAAGAAAGACATTCTGGGTATTTTCAATATACTACCACCTTATTTAACCTTCCTGTCGTCCTCCCGGGTCAAATTGACCCCGTCTGTTTTGACTGTTCCTTCTTTCCTCCTTTCCTTCCTTCTGTCTGTCCTTCCTCCCTCCCTCCCTCCCTCCTTCTCTCTTTCTTTCCTTCCTCTCTCTTTCCTCCCTTCCTTCTTTCCTTCCTTCCTTCCTTCCTTCCTTCTTTCCTCCCTCCCTCCTTCTCTTTCTTTCCTCCCCCCTACCTTCCTTCCTTCCTGCCTTCCTCTTTTCCTTTCTCCCTCCCTCCCTCCCTCCTACTTTCCTTCCTTCCTTCTTTACTCCGTCCGTCCTTCCTTCCTTTCCTTGCTCCCTTCCTTCTTTCTTTTCCTCCCTTCCTTCCTCCCTTCCTTTCCCTTCCTTCCTCCCTCTTTCCTTCTTTCGTCCCTCCCTCCTTCCTCCCTTCCTTTCCTTCTTTCCTCCCTTCCTTTCCTTCCTTCCTCCCTCCTTTCCTTCCTTCTTCCTCCCTTCCTTACTTGACTCGAGGACAACAGGAGGGTTAAACATTCTTAAACTCTCTCATAAATATGTTAAATTATAAATATATCTTTGCTCTGTATCTCATTACTCTGATCTGTTGCAGGTATGAGGACTACGTGGACCAGAAGTACAAAGAGCACCTTAAGAACCAAGGCAAAGTGGAGTCTGTACGTATATTTACACACTTTCTTACACACTGCATCCAATAAGAGTCATTTTATTGAGAAAATAGTGCTGTATTATGAGTGTAAGTATCCATGTTGTTGGGTAAAACCCACTAGTAGGAAACCATCATATTGAACAGGACATTAAAAAGTCTAAAATATGTCTAAAAGAAACTGAACTGAAAATGTGTCTTTAACTCTGTTTTCTATTTTATCCCTGTATTCTAATTTGGTGTGGAGTTAGTTATGTAGAGTTTATTAAGATTTCCAGACATGATGTTGAGTTGTTAAAGATACAAATACCTAATTGACTCAATTTAGAGATTTATAGTGTGTTAACCTTCCTGTCGTCCTCCCGGGTTCCTCCCTTCCTTCCTTCCTTCCATCTGTCCTTCCTCCCTCCCTCCTTCTCTCTTTCTTTCCTTCCTTCCTTCCTTACTTCCTTCCTTCCTTTCCTTCCTCCTTTCCTCCCTCCCTCCTTCTCTCTTTCTTTCCTCCTCCCTAACTTCCCCCCTTCCTTCTTTCCTCTGTCCTTCTTTCCTTCCTTCCTCCCTTCCTCTTTTCCTTTCTCCCTCCCTCCTTCCTTCTTTCGTCCCTCTCTACTACCTTCCTTCTTTTCTCCGTCCTTCCTCCCTTTCCTCCGTCCTTTCCTTTCATCCCTTCCTTCCTCCCTCCTTTCCTTCCTTCCTTTCTTCCCTCCTTCCTTCTTCCTCCCTTCCTTCCTTGACTCGTGGACAACAGGAGGGTTAAAGTTGCATAATTCAAGTCACACTTTGCAGAAATGACGATTGAAAATGCCATTTCTTGAACGTATGCGCCTGTGTGTGTTATCAGCTGGTGGGTGTGGACGTCATGGCAGCTCTGGACATGTATGCAGAGAGAGGCCAGTGGGAGAAATGTCTGGAAACGGCATCTAAACAGGTTTGTCATGATCTAAACTGTGAAATGTGAAGTTTAAATGACAGACAAAGGCCTTAAAATGCTTAGAAATGGGGTCCTTAACTGTCCATTTAAGCTCTAATCATTGAGTAAAAGCTGCATGACTGTTAATATTTCTCTGAATGTCATGTAGTCAGGTCTTCCGCTTATAAAACTAGTCTTCGGTATCAGTATCTGTTTGGTTCAGTTCGTCTCATCAGGCCTGTTTGTTTGTTTCTCGTCAGAACTTTAAGATCCTCCATAAATACGTCGCTCTGTACGCCACACACCTCATCAAAGAGGACGACGCTCCGAAGGCCCTGCAGCTCTACATACAGCATGGAGCACCTCCGAACCCTCAGGTACACACACACACACACACACACACACACACACAACTTGGACTTTCAATCAGTTATTATCTTTCAAACTCAGTTGACACCTTATTTCAGGAGGTATGTCTGTGTCATACTCAGTTTAAGGACCAGTATGTCTTATATTTACTGTAATAATAACTCATAAACTGACTATAATGTGCTATCAGTCAGTCATTTTTAACACATTGCATGTCATTATCATGCAATGTGGTGTTTAGAGGTCGTGGTCATTTAATTGTAACACCCCAGGCTGCCAGATTTTAAACATTTCCACACAAACACAGCATGAAAACTGAGTCTGAGGACAAGGTGACGGGGGGTGAAACAACTCTCGAAGATTTTTGACTATTTTAGGCTGTAGTACCCATTTTAAACACTTGCTGTCAGTGTTACATATTTCTTAAGACCCTGTTCTGCTTCTGTGAGGATGACTTGTCTGCAATGATCCTGAAATGATGAGACAAGACAAGGGTTAGGGATCTTCTTCAATGCACGTTTAATACGAGCTCGGGTCAAACCAGTACATGCATGATAAATGACAACAGACAAGCAGAACAGGGCTGTTTATATATTATTCTTGGCATGACAGTTATTTTCTGTTTTGGCTTAAACAGAATATGATCTGGGGCCTCTCCAAGTATTTGTGTCCTAACTTGCTTGCTCCCTCTCTCTCTCTCCCTCTCTCTGTGAGTGATGATCATACTGTAAGCTAAAAGATACAAAAGCATACTAATGATTTCTTAACGTCTGGATTCTTCAACGTTCTGCAAACATGTGCTTCGCTTCCTATCAGCCTGGCTTCTTAAATACCACTTATGGACATTAAAGCTGAAAATAATGTGAAAAAAACATCTCTTCCTCTGTACATTTACACTGAACAAAAATATAAACGCAACACTTTTGTTTTTGCTATATATATATTTCACAAATCTGTCTAAATCTGTGTTAGTGGCCTGTGGATGTTGGTCCACTCCTCTTCAATGGCTCTGCGGAGTTGCTGGATATTGTTAACTGGCCACAATCAACAACCTGATCAACTCTATGTGAAGGAGATGGGTTAGCAGGGTTAGGGTTAGGGCAAATGGTGGTCACAACAGATACTGACTGGTTTTCTGACCCCCCCCACCCAGACCCCTTCAATAAAGCCAAACTGCACATTTCAGAGTGGCCTTTTATTGCTGCCAGCCTAAAGCACACCTGTGCAATATCCATGCTGCCCAATCAGCATCTTGATATGCCACACCTGTGAGGTGGGATGGATTATCTGGGCAAAGGAGAAGTGCTCACTAACACAGATTTAGGAGGGAGGAAGGAAGGAAGGAGGGAGGAAGGAAGGAAGGAAGGGAGGAAGGAAGGAAGGGAGGAAAGGAAAGACGGAAGGGAGGAAGGATGGATGGAGGAAATAAGAAAAGGTAGGAGGGAGGGAGAAAGGAAAAGAGGAAGGGAGGAAGAAGGAAGGAAAGGAGGGAGGAAGGGAGGAAGAAAGAAAGAAGGAAAGGAGGGAGGAAGGAAGGAGGGAAGGAAGGAAGGGAGGGAGGAAAGGAGGGAGGAAGGAAGGGAGGAAAGGGAAGAAGGAAGGGAGGGAGGAAAGGAGGGAGGAAGGAATGGAGGAAAGGAAAGAAGTAAGGGAGGAAGGAAGGATGGAGGAAAGAAGGAAGGAGGGAGAGAGGGAGAAAGGAAAAGAGGAAGGGAGGAAGGACAGAAGGAAGGAAGGAAGGGAGGAAAGAAGGAACAGTCAAAACACCTGTGAGGTGGGATGGATTATCTCGTGCTCACTAACACAGATTTAGATTTGTGAACAATATTTGAGAGAAATCGGTCTTTAGTGTATATAAACAATGTTTTAGATCTTTGAGTTCCGCTCATGAAAAATGGCAGCAAAAACAAAAGTGTTGCGTTTATATTTTTGTTCAGTGTATTTACCAGCATACAACATCTAACCAGTAAATACATTTCACCATTTTTTTTTTTAACTCTCAGAACTTCAACATCTACAAGCGTCTGTTCCTGGATCTGATCAACCTTCCCGACACCGACGGACACGAGGCTTACCGCATGTGGGCCGAACTCCGCAACTTCCTGCTGCAGCTGGTAAAACAACCACAAGCTTCTAATGTAGAGCTGAAAGTAAAAATCACATCAGATCAGATTACATCAGATCAGATTACATTAGATCAGATTACATTAGATCAGATTACATTAGATCAGATTACATTACATTGACTTTATTATTGTTGGGTTTTTTTCAGTGTGAGAACTTGTCCAAGTCGGCCGAGGTGAACTCTGCAGCTCATGAAGACTTTGACCAGATGCTGCTGATCGCTCACTACTACGCCACGAGATCCGCAGCCAGAGGAGTCGAGCAGCTGGTACACGAAGATTCATTTATAGAGATTATAGATTATAGTTCAGTTATTAACAGAAAAATGGGTTTAAATCACATGTACAAGATTCAATTAGATTTAAAAAGTAGATGTTTACATTTGATTGGTTTCTTTTGGACGTCCTTTAAAACAGGGGGTTCAAACATGAGGCCCGTGGGCCAGAACCGGGCCGTTGAAGGATCCAATCCAGCCCACTTTCCTTCCTGTGTTTGTTTCCTTTCTTCCTTCCTTCTGTCCTTCATCTGTCCTTCCCCTTCTTCCCTCCCTCCTTCTATCTTTTCTTCCTACCTTCCTACCTTCTGTCCTTCTTCCCTTTCTTCCTTCCATCCTTCCTTCCTTCCATCTTTCCTTCCTTCCTTTCATCTGTCCTTCCTTCCTTCCATCTGTCCTTCCTTCCTCTCTTCCTTATGTCCTTCCATCTGTCCTTCCCCCCTCTTCCCTCCCTCTTTCTATCTTTCCTTCTTACCTTCCTGCCTTCAATCCTTCCTTTCATCCTTCCTTCCCTCCTTCCTTCTATCTTTCCTTCCTAACTTCTTCCCTTCCTCCCTTTCATCTTTCCATCCTTCCTTCCTTCTATCTTTCCTTCCTACCATCCTTCCTCCCTTTCTTCCTTCTGTCCTTCTATCCTTCCTTCATTCTGTCCGTCCACCCTTTCTTTCTTCCCTCCCTACTACCTTCCATCTTTCCTTCCTTCCTTCCATCTTTCCTTCCTTCCTTTAGTCCATCCGCCCATCCATCCATCTTTCCCTCCTTCCTTCATTTTTTAAAAACGTCCGGTCCACATCAGATCATATTATTCTGTTCGTGGCTCTTGAATGTAAATGAGTTTTTCCTGTTTTAAAGCAAACTGTTTATTATTGTTTGTATTTTGTTTTAGATCAAACTGAACTTTTATCTTTTCTTCTTTACTTTCTTCGGCACTATTACTCTCATGGCTCCACATCTGAGCTTGGTTGATGTTTTCATGTTATTAATAATGTTGAAATCAAAGCCGCCTCTTCTCTCCGTCTGCTGTTTATCTTCCAGATCGGCGTAGCGTCCAGACTGTCGGTGTCGCTGCTGCGTCACACTGAGCTGGTTCCTGCAGAGAAAGCTTTCTACGAGGCGGGGCTCGCCTGCAGGGTGAGTCCAGGAGGAGCCGCAGCAGATTTTACACCTTTTAAAAGAGTCTTTATAATCATTAAGATGTGTTAAATGTCAAAAATGCACCCAATATGTTTTTTTAGTCTGGATCAGGCTCTAAAGCAGGAGGGTCAAACTAATTTTTAAGGGCCACGTATACAGCTTAACATGATCTCATTTGGGCCGAACTATTAAAAAAATGGAAAGGAAGGATGAAAGGAAGACAGGAACGGAAAGAAGACAGGAAGGAAAGATGGAAGAAAGGAGGGAGGGAAGAAATAAAGGATGGACGGACAGGATTAAGGAAGGAAAGAAAGCTGGAAGGAAGGAGGGAGAGAAGAAAGGGAAGAAGGACAAATGGAAGGACAGAAGGAAGAAAGGGGGAAGGAGTGAAGAAAAGAGGGAAGGAAGGATGAAAGGAAGGAAGGAACGAAAAGAAGACAGGAAGGGAAGAAGGACAGATGGAAGAAAGGGGAGAAGGAAAGAAGGGGGGAGGGAGAGAAGAAAGGGAAAGAAGGACAGAAGGAAGGAAGGAAGGAACGAAGGAAGGAAGGAAGGAAAAGAACACGAACACAGAAAGGAAAGTGGGCCGGATTGTTCCCCTCGGCGGCCCGGTTCTGGCCCACGGGCCTCATGTTTGACATCCCTGCTTTAAATTGACACCATCCAATTTTAATTAAAGTATTTTATAATATTCTTCTATATTCTCATTAAAAGTAATTTATATTCCGTAAATACTTCAGTTCTAATATCAGGTGGCTTAAAATGCACCTGATATGTTTATTATTGTCTGTCTCGGGCTCTTAATTAAAAGCACAATCCTATTTTTAATTATAAAGCATTTGTAAATATATTAATTAATTCTGCTGCAGGTGATAAAATTTATTGATATCCTGAAAATATCCCAGAAAACTAATAAACTCTCAGATTCCTTCTGTGTCTTAATTACATTTCAACATTTCATGATTTACAACAACGTTTGAGGTCTCACACATCATCTTCATAACTCAACTATTAGCTTCTGAAGACAGATTTAATGAAAGGGGAAAGCTTGGAGCCTGAATTTGGGAAAAAAAAAAAAAAAAAAAGCTTGAATGTGAATCACAGGAAACTTCTCTTTCTCCTCCCAAATGTTCTTAACCTTCATGTCGTCCTCCCGGGTCAAATTGGCCCCGTCTGTTTTGACTGTTCCTTCTTTCCTTCCTTCCTTCCTTCCATCTGTCCTTCCTCCCTCCCTCCTTCTCTCTTTCTTTCCTTCCTCTCTCTTTCCTCCCTCCATCCCCCTTTCTTCCCTCATTCCTTCTTTCCTCCCTCCCTCCTACCTTCTTCCCTTCCTTCTTTCCTCTGTCCTTCTTTCCTTCCTCCCTCCCTCCCTCCCTCCTTCTTTCCTCCCTCCCTCCTACCTTCCTTTCCTTCCTCCCTTCCTTCTTTCCTTTCCTTTCCTCCCTTCCTTCCTCCCTCCTTTCCTTCCTTCTTCCTTCCTCCTTTCCTTCCTTCTTCCCTTCCTTCCTTGACTCGAGGACAACAGGATGGTTAATTCCTCCTGAGACAACATGAAGTTTTATATCTGATTAAATTATTATTAGTATTATTATTATTATTATTATTATTATTATTATTATCATTATTATTATTATTATTATTATTATCATTATTATTATTATTATTATTATTAT
>NC_084986.1:2434798-2554798 GCF_963691925.1 Scomber scombrus | reverse complement strand
ATCTTTTCTGAGGCACTAAGCTCTAATTATCACTTCACTTTCTGAGAGCCTTCATTGACGTTTGGAGACACGTAACCATGGTAACCTGTGCCGACCATAAAGTCTGAACTAATTTAAAAAATATAACACATAGCAAAGTTTACTTACTTGAATTGAAGCTTTATTGACGCCAAAGCTGCCTCGGTCACTGTCCAACATTGTCTGAGAATATCGGGGAGTTAAAACTTTCTACTTTGGACTTTTTTGTGAGATATTAGTGACAAATTCTACCATAACTAGAGGATGTTTGTCCATCGTAATGTGTTACTGAACTATTTCTGTTTTTCTCTTCTACATGTCTTTTCTTTTTACAGTATTTAAGTCTCAATGTGGATCTGAATCTTAGTGAGATTACTAGATTAAATGAGGACTATGAATTCTTTGTGATTCAGTTTCTATCAGGTGTTTAAAAAAAAGACTAATAATCAAACTAAATGAGTTGTTATGTGAAATGATTTTGGATTTGATCAATTTCAAGTTAATTTTGGTTTAAAGGCAACACACAACAATGATGGATTAATATTTAACACACAGACACAGTTACCTTAATTACTAACCCTAACATGAGCTTTTTACTCATTGGGGACACAAAGCTTTTGTCCCCAATTAACTGGTCTTAAGTCTGGTGTGTTTATCCCTGAAAGTACACACACACACACACACACACACACACACACACACACACAGACACACACACACATTACATAGACTTACATTAACCACTAACAAAAGCAGATTTTACCAAACTGGAGACTCGACTTTTGTCCCAAATTAACTGGTCTTCAGTCTGAAATGTGTCCTCAAAAGTAGCTTATGACAGAGCGCACACACACACACACACACACACACACACACACACACACACACACACACACACACACACACACACACACACACACACACACACACACACACACACACTGGGTGATGACAGAGTAAGAGGAAGTTGTCTGATGTCTCTCTAACAAGAAGCTAAATTCATTTCACTGAGTTTCATCATCTCTCTGAACAACAGCGATTTTGTGTGAATCAGCAGTCGACTAAGCGCAAAGTGCAGCATCATTAAAAACACACACACACACACACCTCTCCACCCTCCACCCTCCACCTGCAGCAGTGACAGCGTGAGTTGAATCTAATGTCTGATCGGTCGTCTGTTTTGTGTTGCAGACCACTCACAGCCCAGAGTGTCAGGACGTCCTGAAGTTCATCAGCCAGTGGTGTGGCGGTCTGCCGGCGTCTGGATTCTCCTTCCACTGAAACACACACACACACACACATACACACACACACACACACACACACACACACACTCTATCACCTCTCTACTTTCTCTCTTCCATCGTCATCCCTTATTAAGAATGTCTGACGAGCCTCCAACTATTTTCTATTTCTACAATTTATTTATTTATTAAACTTTTCAACAATATTTTTCTCTTATTTTTATCCCCTGTCATGTTGGTCTAGATGCTGTTTCAAACCTTAAATCTTCAAATCTGTCAAACTTTCTTCACACTTCCATGTAAAAAAAAGACTGAATCTCTGAATTTGTATTAATGTGTTGCTGAAAAAATGTCATATTTTCTCAATTTAAAAGCCTTAAAAAGCCTTATATGTGAAGCATGCGTGTAATTTTGTCCGGTGTAAATAGTGCAACCTCTCACAAATTCACTGAACCAGGATTTGACGTGACCTCAGTCAAACCTGGGAGTGTATTTAGTTTGATTCAGGATGCTTTTAGCAATTTAGAGAAATACACTTATTATCTTTCTCTAGAGTTAGATGCATAGACTGTATATAAAATGGACGTAACATCCGTGACGTCACCTATTGGTTTGTGGATTGCTGCTCGGAGGCCAATAGTATCGGATCTGAGCAGCGCCATCTTGAAAATTTCAGGTGCATGCTGGGAAAAATAAAAACAGGGATTCTACTTATATGGGCATCAGGAGGAGCATGAGGTGCCCTCCTGAACCTGTGAACCAATCAACCTGTCAATCACGACGTAGCCACGCCCTAATGCATACCCTGCTTTATCGTCAAATATAAAATCAGGGAGGCCAAAATGTCCCAAATGAACATCATACTGCATTGAAGAAGGCTTTAAACTAGCGATTGAGACCATAAACACATTTTGAAAACGTTTACTGAGGTGAGAAATCAAGTGAGAAGTTGGTGAATTCTCCATTGACTTGTATAGAGACGGAAGTCCTTTTGACACCAAAACGGTCGCCCCCTGGTGGCCTTTTGATAGAATGCAGTTTTAAGTTACTTCCGCGTTGGCCTCATTGCAGAGGACCGGAACTCCCCGCCTGGTTAGATGTGAAGATCGACACCACTCTCATGTCTGTAGGATAAATATGAAGCTACAGCCCAGAGCCAGTTAGTTTAGCTTAACATTAAGATTGGAAACACAGTTATAATCTAGTTAGCACAATACAGCTTATACAAAAAGAACAAGTTGTGGTTTTATTGGGAGGTTTTGTGTGCCAGACTGTTTCTGAGTTAATAAATAGTTGTAGTGGCTGTTGTTACCTTAGTTAAACAGAGTCAGGCCAGCTGTTTCACTTCTGTTTTTAGTCTTAATGCTAAACTACGCTAACAGGCTGCTAGCTGTAGCTTCATATTTACAGCACAGTTAACAAGAGTGGTGTCAATTTTCTCATCTAACTCTGAAAGAAGCGTATTTCCCAGCAACAACAAAAACTAAAGGAAATGTATGTATTGTATAAATTCCTCACACTACATAAAGACCACAGATATAAATATCTAATGTAATAATATTAATATGACATCACACTTAAATGCTTTTTGACTGAAGCCTTTTAGATAATACTGGTGATATTCTATATTTTTCTTATCGTCAAGTAGAGCTGCAGCTAGATCTGATGATTATTTTCTCCAATAATGTTAAAAATAGTTTTTTAAAAATGTACCATTTCTTAGAGGCAACAGCGTCTTCAGTTTACTTGAGTCTAAAACCTTCAGATATTCAGTTCATGGTGATATATATCAAAGAAAAACAAAAACAGCTCATTATTACATATGTGAAGCTGGAAGCAGAAAATGCTGGATATTATTTCTTTAAAAGTCCTAAAACGATGCAGATTAATTTTGCATCAATCAATGAACTGATTAATTGATTAATCTTTGCAGCTCTACTTTCAGCAAATCCCATGAAAATTGATTTTTCCTCCGTAGAAACAGAGTGGAGGATTCCTGCACAACTTCACCTACTTCCAAAGTGCATGGAGATAGAAAAAAAGCCAAATACAGTCAAAGCTCCAGCAGTACTTAGTAGTATAGGAGAACTCTATTAACTTTATTTTTCTCCTATCTTTAAAGACAGTTCTCTACGGAGCCCCCGAGGGGACATGGAGGTCAAGAAAAAAAATCTGTACTTATCTCGGGATCCCGAGATAACTAAGTCGGGATCCTGACTTAGTTATCTCAGGATCCCGAGATAAGTACAGATTTTTTCCCCCTGCTCTCCATGTCCCCTCAGGTGCTCCATAGTGACGCCAATGTTCTTCCGGGTCAGTTTGGTTTCATGGAAGACAAGAACAACAACAATGGAGCAGTTCATAGAGTTTTATTTCGAACTTGGCCTCAAATATAAAGATATTAAATCAGGTAGTCTTCCAAATCCTCCTCTATGGTTCCACATTGCATCTTGAAGCTAAGTTATCCCGATGGCTGCTGAACTGATCCGGAAGAACATTGACCTCGAAAAGTTATCTCAAGATCCTGAGATAACTAAGTCGGGATCCCGACTTACCTATCTCGGGATCCTGACATAGGTAAGTCGGGATCCCGAGATAACTTTTTGTTATACCAACGAAAGCAAAAAAAAAACAAGGTGGAAAAAAAAAAAAGCCTCATGTCCCCTCAGGGGCTCCGTAGTTTTCAGATATGTAGTAAGAAGTAATTTCCTCAAACAGAGCTGGGAAATGTGGTTTTTTTAGCAACTGTGACTGAAAGAAGAGGAAGTAGTGCTTTTGTTGGCTGTGTTTCTGTCATAATGAGTCACAGAGTAAAGCGTGTGTGTGTGTGTGTGTGTGTGTGTGTGTGTGTGTGTGTGTGTGTGTGTGTGTGTGTGTGTGTGTGTGGGACTGAATCAATAACAACTACACTTACATTGTTCATTGACGTGTTTTTAATAGTTTAATAACAATAATGGAACTTTTCGACACACAGGAAAAAGCTAAAAACACTTGTTAGTAGCTTCTATTCATTGTTAGTTTTGGTCTTTTCATGGGATTTGTTGACAGTAAGAAACTTTAATGTATATAATAGTTTTGCATCATCAGTCTTCTGCTGTGTCCTCCGTTTCTTCACTTCTCTCTCTCATCAGAAAGACTTTCTCTCAGGATGGCGTTGCTGAATAAAAGCCAAAGGTTTCTGTCAGATGTGATCAGTATAGTTTTTACTCCAGAGCAGATTGCGACACTTTACTGGCTCCACTGGGACCATTGATGGACTGGCATACTGTAACTGGTGGTTCGAAGGACTGTTTAATGTGCTGTATGTGTGTTTCAGAGGCCAGTGTTGCTGGCAATGCCTTGGTGTGTTTGATATGGAGTGTATTTTGTTTGATACAGATCAAATAAAAGATAGTTTTCAAGCTTTTTGTGTTGCTTTTGCTTATTTTTTCCAGTGTTTGCTCAGATGGTAAAAACAGGTAAAAACCATTTTGTTGTAAGTGTTTTAGAAGATTTTAGGTCTGATTCCTATAATGTAGAAATCTTGATGAATTATTCCCTCAAACTAGTCATTTTTACCTTAAACTACGATTCATATGATGATAACCATAATTCTCTCAATCTAGTTATCTCTACCAGTGAAGTAAATACTGTATTTCCAGTCAGGACATACACAAAAATCATACAGTAAAGACATATTGTTTTAATTTAGGTAATTTAACATACAACGTATACACAACGTGAAACTTTTCGTTTCTTTTTGCTTCCCTAATCCCACCCTTCCCTTATCATTAAAATACGAACAAACAATTATTGGATTATCAAAATAGTTGACTGTCAATCTAATAAATGATAAACTGACTAATCAATGTATCTCTAAACGTGCTGATGGGGGCTGTGAAAGGACTATACTTCAGTCCAGAGGTTTTCAAAATGGGAAGTGAATGTGATGACTCAGGAGATTTACTGGTCAGCTAGAGGCTATAGTTCTCTGTTCCATGTCTGACCCTCTCCTGACACTCAGCATACTGACCTCAGCCACAAACAGAAGTTGAAGTTTGCAGAATTGCACTTTTTCGCCTCTCCTCTCTCCTCCATTGCTCTGTTGTTACTTTCATATATCCAAAACCCCCCCCCCCCTTATTAAGAATGTTTGACAAACCACCAACTACTAAACAGTCAGAGTGTATGTGCATTGTGCACCCGCCTATTAAAATCTTGAGAATGCGCACTTAAAATAACTGAAATATGCGCCAGTGACTTCAGACATGTTTTGTTTTTTTCAGTAGCGCAATCGCTTTCCTCTGCCTCAAAATAGCAACGCGCCACCAACGTGCCAGACCACCAACACGCCCATAGGCGCACAGACTGGTGCAAGTGCATTTGCTATTTATACAACGTGGGTGCAGGGTGAGAAAATGACAACTGCGTCGGGGGAAACTAACAAAGACACATGCATCGCGCCCGCCATCCCCTAACCCTAACCGCAAGATGTGGCCCTTAGTGTTAAAAGACAAGTTAATGAAGTTTGGGAAATCAGCATAGCAAGCCACTATTGAAATGTTGGAATGCAAATTTGGACGTACAACTTGTTTTTTACGCTTATGCATGCATTGTTTACATAATTTCTTACATGTGGAAGGCAGAAAGAGAGATAGGATTGTTGTTAACTAATGCCCATAGAGAAGCATCAAAGGATGAGAAAGTCAGTATAAAAGAGGCATTATGAAGTCTAGGCAGGGTTTATCTACATATCAGAGACATGTGTGCTCCAGAAGCTGTATATAGGTTAACTAATGTGCATTTGAAGGAATGTTCAAAGAAAGTTATATTTGTACTCACAAGAGATAATATAGTTAAAATGAGTTTGCTATTAAGTGTGTTGAGGCCAAAGGCAGCATCACATATTTGTACCACAGATGACATTTGGATGACTAGTTTTGTTGTTCAGAGGAGATTGTGACACTTTACTGGCTTCACTGGGACCATTAATGGACTTGCATACTGTAACTGGTGGTTCGAAGGACTGTTCAATGTGCTCTTTTTCTCTGTATGTGTGTTTCAGAGGCCAGTGTTGCTGGCAATGCCTTGGTGTGTTTAATATGGAGTGTATTTTTTATTTAATGCAGATTAAATAAAAGATAGTTTTCAAACATCTTGTGTTGTTTTTCCAGTGTTTGCTCAGATGGTAAACGGGTAAAAAACATTTTGTTATTAGTATTTTAGAAGATTTTAGGTCTGATTGTTAGATCTGTAATGTAGAAATATTGATGAATTATTCCCTCAAATTAGTCATTTTTACCTTAAACTAGGATTCATATGATGATAACCATAATTCCCTCAATTTAGTTATCTTTACCAGTGAAGTAAATACTGTATTTCCAGTCAGGACATACACAAAACTCATACACATACACAGAGGTTTTCAAAATGGGAAGTGGGCATTAACATGTGATGACTCAGGAGATTTACTGGTCAGCTAGAGGCTATAGTTCTCTGTTCCATGTCTGACCCTCTCGTGACACTCAGTATACTGACCTCAGCCACAAACAGAAGTTGAAGTTTGCAGAATTGCACTTTTTCACCTTTCCTCTCTCCTCCATTGCTCTGTTCCTTGTTTCATATATCCAAAAACCCACGCTTATTAAGAATGTTTGACAAACCACCAACTACTTCTCTTTCTGTATGTATTTATTTATTCAACTTTTCAACAATATTTTCTGTTACTTGTATTCCCTTTCATCATGGTCTAGATGCTGTTTCAAACCTTAAGGACCCCATTTTAACGATATATAGCGCATGGCGCGAATCGCGTTGCGCAAGTGACTTTTGCTATTTTAATAGCGGAAAAATGGTCACTGCCCAAGGCGAATGGTCCAAAAGGGTTGGATTTAAGTCCCCTCATTAATCATAGCCGTATTTTGGGGTAACACGCATTAAACCAATTAGAGTGTCATCTCCCATTCCCTTTAATATCCACCAGCTCTGTCACTTTGCTATTATAACAGCGCATTTACCCAGCAATGCGTTTCAATAATAAAACATGAGTTACTTTTGCTGAAAAGAAAGTTGACTGATGAGCTGCTAACCTCACATTTAATTCATAAAAAAAAAGAATATAGAGTTATAACTAACCAGTATGATGACTGTAGAGGTGTGGTGATACTGTAGCAGTCTGGTGTCATCAGCTGATGTAATGAACAGTGAGTGGCTGTGTGTAATGGCACTGCGCTCTGTGCAGCATCTCAGAGGCTGCAGACTTATCAACACGTCCTACAGTATAAACAGCTGTGGATATCAGACACTTTAAGAAAGATTAATACAGATGTTTTAACCACAGATGTTCAGATGCTTTTCTTGTTGATAAAATCACTAAGTGACCTTTCATACAGTTTTTAGGACTATCTGCAGCGGCACTCTCCAAGGTGCTGACCCCCCACTAACAAACATACACAGTAGTGGAAGGCTCATTCTCATCTAATCTGTTATTTTTACAACTAATTAAATTTGATAAATATTATGACTAACCAATATGACATGTATTTTTTAATATGTTGATGTAATACTTTTATTTTATTTGTTTGTATGTTTGTGTGGCTGCCTGTCCCTGTGTGTAACAGGCAGAGTGTATGCGCATTGTGCACCCGCCTATTAAAATCTTGAGTGTCTGCTACATGTTTTTTTCAAACTCAGCATAATGACCTCAGCCACAAATTGAACTGACAGACATGACTTCCTATAAAAACGGAGGTGGGAACAGCAGACAGGCGAGAAAATATTCAATCTTTCTTTAGACTGCGAATTAAAGTCAACACAGCAGAACGAGGAAAACAGCAAATCTGGGTCAGGTGAGTGTTAAAATAATATAATTAATTATTACTGTCATTACTGATCAATCTGCTGATTAATTGTTTAATTGATTAAACTATGTCAGAAAATATCTGAATGTTATTCCCTTTTGTCTTTCCCTCTCTGCACCATTACAGCTATATCTGCTTACAACTGAATTATTATAGTTATAAAGTATTTAACTGATCATATAATACTCATAAATGCTAAATAGTGGGACTTTAACTGGCTACCATTAAGATTAATTATTCAGTTGTTTTAACTGTGTCAGAAAAACATGAAATGACAGCGCTGATATCTTCAAATGTTCCCTTTTTTTAAATTGAGAAAGTGATGTAAAGCAAAACACTGGTTCTGTCAAAGTAAAGAAGTCACAGTTAAGAATGACACAGATGTTTATCTGAAGTCTATTTGATGGATTTAAATCAGAGTCAAAGTTTATCTTTGTGATGTAAACTAATAAGAAGCTGCTAACTTGAGAGGCAGGACTGGATTTATTATACTGTGTATGAGTGTGTGTCTCCAATGTTACTGGTTTACCTCTCAGACTCCAGAAGATGAAGGATTCAGAGGAAGAGGAGGATGGAGCAGAGTATGTAATATCCAGCTGTCTGTCTATGAAGAGTGACCGGTCTAAAGGTGATGGTCCAGTCTTCAGTAATGAACCTGGACCCTCAGACACAAAGTAAGAGACTGTTTCTACTGTAAACTGACCTGAAGATGATTCAGTGAGATGTGATTTCACAGAACAAACACTATGAAAAATAACTGCAGCTGCTAAAGAAAATGCGTTTGGTGCTTCCTTCTTTCAATCAGAAGCAAACATAAGAACATAATCTTATTTATAAAAAGCACAAAACAAGTTTGAGTTCAAACACAATCTGTAAAAACAAACAGCTGTTTAACTCCAGGCTAACTTTAAGTCCTCTTTTAGTATTAATAAAGAAGAGTATATAAACACTTAATACTTACAACTGAATTATTGCGTGTTATAAACTATTTATTAACTGTTTATATACTGCTTATAAATGCTAAATAGTGGGACTTTTAATGATTAACATTAAGATTAATTGTTCCGTTGATTAAACTGTGAAAAATATTGAATCACAATATTGATATATGTGTGTCCTGTTCCCTTTTTTCATTTCCTTGTTTCTGTGTCCTCACAGAGATGTAATTTGACACACTGGTTCTGTTAAAATACAGCTAATACAGAGTCCTGTAGCCTCTTACTGACGGAACAACTCTGTCCTCCATTCCACATTTTTATACAGAACAGTGAGGAGGAATAAAGTAGTAGTAATACTGCATTGAACAGACTCTCTGAGAGCAATGCAGTGACAGTAAACAGCAGCACAGGCTAACGTTAGCTGCTCCTCTCCTCTGTCTCAGAGGGGCGGAGCCAAATCCTTGATGTGCAGCAGAGACGGAGACGGTGGAATGTCTCAACATTCAGTGTTTCAACAATATAATCCACACAAAAGAAGATAACGTGTGATCCTATATCTAAAGAAATGCATTGATATATCTGAAAAACTTAATATACCGCTTAGCCTTAAAACAATATTTTGCAGAGTGTACAGACGTGTTCAGCTCACTGTGAAACTGTGGCAGCAAAAGTAAGACTATAGCTGGCCGCCACAGTCTATATAATTAATGGGAAACACTGCAGAGTCAAAGTTTATCTTTGTGATGACTAGAAAACACATATGGTTGTAGTTAAAGTCATGTAAACTAATAAGAAGCTAATAACTTGAGAGGCAGGACTGGATTTATTATAATGTGTATGTGTGTGTGTCTCCAGTGTTACTGGTTTACCTCTCAGACTCCAGAAGATGAAGGAAGAGGAGGAAGAGGAGGACGGAGCAGAGTCTGTAATATCCAGCTGTCTGTCTATGAAGAGTGACTGGTCTAAAGGTCATCCTCTAGTCTTCAGTAATGAACCTGGACCCTCAGACACAAAGTAAGAGACTGTTTCTACTGTAAACTGACCTGAAGATGATTCAGTGAGATGTGATTTCACAGAACAAACACTATGAACCAAATCCTTGATGTGCAGCAGAGATGGAGACGGTGGAAAGTTGTCACAATTTCATTCAGTAATTCAACAATATAATCCACACAAAAGAAGATAATGTGTGATCCTATATCTCGTTTGAAAATACATTGATATATCTGAAACAAAAGAAAATAAAAGAAGATAAAACAATATTTTGCAGAGTGTACAGACGTGTTCAGCTCACTGTGAAACTGTGGCAGCATAAATTAGATTATGGCGCCACAGTCTATATAATTAATGGGAAACACTGCAGAGTCAAAGTTTATCTTTGTGATGACTAGAAAACACACATGGTTGTAGTTAAAGTCATGTAAACTAATAAGAAGCTGCTAAGTTGAGAGGCTGGACTGGATTTATTAAACTGTGTATGTGTGTGTGTGTGTGTGTGTGTGTGTGTGTGTATGTGTGTGTGTGTGTGTCTCCAGTGTTACTGGTTTACCTCTCAGACTCCAGAAGATGAAGGAAGAGGAGGAAGAGGAGGATGGAGCAGAGTCTGTAATATCCAGCTGTCTGTCTATGAAGAGTGACCGGTCTAAAGGTTTTCCTCCAGCCTTCAGTAATGAACCTGGACCCTCAGACACAAAGTAAGAGACTGTTTCTACTGTAAACTGACCTGAAGATGATTCAGTGAGATTGTTATTAAGACTGATATTAATGGAAATTGATTATTTTCCAAAATAATGCTGTAATTAATTTTGCACAATTATTAATATTTTCTCATGATTATTCTGCCTCACATGTGGCACAATTGTGTTGAATCTTTGGTTAAAGGTTTGGCTATCAGGGATAATTAATTATAATCAAATATAATATTTATTATCAAAATCAATTAAAAATATGAATACGAATTCATATTAGCATCACAAAACCCTGGAAAACAGGGGAAAGATAGCCAATTGATTCAGTGCTATTAAATGTACTGAGCTCTCAATTTGGAACTCTGGTTAATAAGTAACTTAATAACTATAACCAAATGACCATATCAATAACTAGTTACGGTTGAAGGATTTTAGAGTTCTTTGCAGAACAGAGGTTGGCAAAGCTTGTTCCTATGCAGCATCAAACAGTATGTCCAAAAGCATTTATTTAGTTTATAAATTATTACAGTGGCGGCTGGTGAAAAATATTCTAGGTGGGGCCGTGCTTTATGAACTTTATGCACAGCTCCACTACTTCCTGAACTCAATACAGCTCCTTTATTTCCTGTCTTACATTATTGGACAAACTGATTAATCCAGGTGTGTCTGACCTCACTAGTGACAACCACAATGGTCAGACACACCTGGATTAATCAGTTTGTCCAATAATGTAAGATAGGAAAATAAAGGAGCTGTTTTGAGTTCAGGAAGTAGTGGAGCTGTGCATAAAGCCTATTAACTCAGTTTCAATAACCATCCCAAAACAATTGAACATAAACGGCTGGATACCAGTGCTCTGTGAAATAGTAATTATTTAATGGCAATATTAATAACTTGAGGCATTCTTATACAAAACATAAATAGCATATTGCACAAACACAAGTTTAGAACCAAATTGGAAACAAATAACTTATTAGGTTTACACATTTTTACACATAAAGTTGTTGACTGTTACAACAGTGCGCCCTTGTGGCAGAGACATCACATCACAGCAGCAATGTCACCAGAAATTGCACTCTCTCACCAGCGGCTGCAAACTTGCCTTGGGGCGATATCTTTATCGCCCTTAAGGCATCAGAATCGACGACGCTGATTAGATAAATTCCTGTTGCTATGTGCGAATCTCTTGTCAGTAATTGGCTGGCTGCTGCACTGACTGGGCGATTATTATTAATTTTTTTTTAAACACTAGGGAGGACGGCGCCCTATCGCCCTCTATTGGCCAGCCACCACTGAATTATTATATTATTATACAAAATATGTATTTATTTAGTTTGCGCTCCAGTTGTGTAGGTCAGAGGGTCCAGGTTACTGAGGAGGCTGCTGATTGTCCCTTTGTTGTGAGAGTTGGTGGTTTGTTGCTAACTTGCCTTTGTTAAGAAGAGTTCTGTATGTATCTGCTGTGAGCACGCCACATGTGAAAACAGAGAACTGAGCTGCACTGTGGATTTTTCTTTTTAGCAAGTAAAAGTCATGTTAACACTGACATAATTAAAAAAAATCCATTATGTGGTCTAACAAATGTGTTGAATCCATTTCCCTCCTCATGAAACATTTGCAAAGTCAATTGCTGAAGCAAGTACTATCTTGCAGTCTTTTTCATCTCTGCCTTTTCTGGTGCTTGTTTCTGTTTATCACTTTTGCGTTCTTGTAAAATATATATTGTTTTATTTCAAATTGCATATGCTGAAGCTCAGACTCTGAAGAACGAAGGAACAGTCGGAATAGTGACTGTCCAGACTGTTTATTTAGTGAAGGTTCTGTATTCAACTTGTGAGCTGTTGGTGGGCCTCCACTAATGTCATGTGTCATAAATACTGTGTTCATGTCCACAGAGAGAGGAAGAGGAGGGCTGTTTCTGTGGAGGAGCAGTTGTCCTGCTGTTCGTTGTGTCAGGACGTCCTGAAGGATCCAGTCTCTACCAGCTGTGGACACTGGTTCTGTAAACAGTGCATCACCTCAAACTGGGACCAGTCTGCTTCACCAGGGGACTCCTCCTGTCCCCAGTGTGCAGAAAGATCCAGAACCAGACCTGGACTGCAGACAGACAGTCAGACCAGCACTGTACAAAGTAAGACTGAAGATCTATCTGCTGATGTCATCATCTCTGAAAACAGGACAGGTATCTACCTCCTCTATCATACTGAACATTAATACAGTGAGAAATATTTCTTTTGAATTATACCTTTTTTTCTTCTCTTTCCGCAGAAAGTGGTCTGCAGGAGGTTTTAGATGAGCATCAGATCAGTCTGAGCAGCACATGTGAATGTGTGACTCAAGGAACTGATGAAACAGGAAGTGAAATCCTCCTCATCAGCATCTACATCACAGAGGGACAGAGTGAAGAGGTTAATACCCAACATGAGGTGAGGCAGCTTGAAACAGCTTCCAAGATGAAGACCCTCCATGACACTCCAATCAAGTGTCAGGACATCTTTAAAGTCTTACCTGACCAACAGAAACACATCAGAGTCGTTCTGATGAACGGCGTTGCTGGTGTTGGAAAAACCTTCTCGGTGCTGAAGTTCACTCTGGACTGGGCACAGCGCTCCAAAAACCAAGATATCAGTCTGCTGATTCTGTTCTCGTTCAGGGCGCTGAACTTGATCAAAGATGAGCAGTACAGTCTGCTCATGCTGATCCATGTTTTCTATCCAACATTACAGAAGCTCACAGCAGAGAAGCTCGCTGTCTGTAAAGTTTTGTTCATCTTTGACGGCCTGGATGAAAGCAGACTTTCACTGGATTTCAACAACAGTGAGGTCGTGTCTGATGTCACACAGAAGTCATCAGTCAGTGTGCTGTTGACGAACCTCTTCATGGGGAAGCTGCTTCCTTCGGCTCTCATCTGGATAACTACACGACCTGCAGCAGCCAATCAGATCCCTCCTTCATGTGTTGACAGGGTAACAGAAGTACGAGGCTTCACTGACGCCCAGAAGGAGGAGTACTTCAGGAGGAGATTCAGTGATGAAGAGCAGTCCAGCAGAATCATCTCACACATCAAGACATCCAGGAGCCTCCACATCATGTGTCACATCCCAGTCTTCTGCTGGATCACTACTACAGTTCTGGACCACATGTTGACTACAGACCAGAGAGGAGAGCTGCCCAAGACCCTGACTGACCTGTACTCACACTTCCTGCTGGTTCAGACAAAGAGGAAGAATAACAAGTATGATGGGGGACATCATAGTCCACAGGAGCTGACAGAGGCTGACAGAGATCTTTTTCTGAAGCTGGGGAGGCTGGCATTTGAACAACTGGAGAAAGGAAACATCATGTTCTACCAAGAAGACCTGGAGCAGTGTGGTGTTGATGTCACAGAGGCATCTGTGCTATCAGGATTTTGTACACAGATCTTCAAAAGAGAGAGTGTGATCTTCCAGAAAACAGTCTACAGCTTTGTTCATTTGAGCGTTCAGGAGTTTCTGGCTGCAGTTTACATGTACCACTGTTACACCAACAGGAAGACAGAGGTACTGAAGGACTTCCTGGGAGACGACCACAAACACAGGGAATCACAGTCAAAGTCTTTCCTCTGGAAATTTTTTTGTAATATCAGAAACAATGATAGCTGCTCCTCACTGGATGACTTCCTGATAGGAGCCCTGCAGAAATCTGTCCAAAGTAAAAACGGCCACCTGGACCTGTTTGTTCGTTTCCTTCATGGCCTCTCTCTGGAGTCCAACCAGAGTCTCTTAGAAGGCCTGCTGGGTCAGACAAAGAACAGTCCAAAAATAATCCAGAGAGTCATCAAAACCCTGAAGAAGATTAACAGTGATCGTATCTCTCCTGACAGAAGCATCAACATCTTCCACTGTCTGATGGAGATGAACGACCGCTCAGTACATCAGGAGATCCAAGAGTTCATGAAGTCAGAGAACAGATCAAAGAACAAACTCTCTAAGATCCACTGCTCAGCTCTGGCCTACATGCTGCAAATGTCAGATGAGGTTCTGGATGAGTTGGACCTGAAGAAGTACAACACATCATGGGAGGGACGACGGAGACTGATCCCAGCTGTGAGGAACTGTAGAAAGGCTCTGTAAGTCTTGATGTGATTAGTGTTAATCATTGTAGATCAGTAGTTTAGTTTTTCCAAAAGTAATAATATAAAATGATTCTTATTGTTGAAATAGTGCTTTACTTGTTTATAGCTGAAATCTTCCTGTTTCTGGATGTGAACCTAACACTAGCAGGTTGCAAAGAGAGATGATCTTTCCCAATTGTAACCATTCAATATCCTGCAGAGAAATTAATAATAATAATGATAAAAATAATGATAATTACAGTTTTTTTTTTTGAAGCACTGATGTTAAGAGTAAATGTTAATCAAAATAATGAATGTCAAACTGTTTCATCATCAAATGCATGAAGTAAAAAGAGTGTCCTATTTCATGATAACATATCAATCAATCAATCACAACAAAGTCATCTTAAGGCACCTTACACACAGAGCAGGTCTAAACTGTACTCTTCAGGTTTAATTTTAATATCATATATGTGTCATTACAGACTTTCTGGCTGTGGAATCTCAGAGACTCACTGTGAAGTTGTGGCCTCAGCTCTGAAGTCCAACCCTCATCTGACAGAGCTGGACCTGAGTGAAAGCAACCTGTTTGATTCAGGAGTGACACCTCTGTCTGCTGGACTGGAGAGTCCAAACTGTAGACTGGAGACTCTGAGGTCAGTTCACCGATTGTTTTCATCATTGTGTTCAATTCAAATTCTTCACTGAAGTTTCAAATGTTGGATCATCATTTTCAGGATCTGCCTGAGCTCAAATCTGTAGAATTTTTCCCCCCAAGGAAGTTAAAATCCAGTCTTGTTCTGTGTAAAAATGACTTCCAAAGTTTAAATTAATATGAGGCTTCAGCAATCTGAGTTACACATATGAAATAAGCATGTTTGGGTTTATTCATTTTTTCCTTGCTGATTTGCACGGGAGGGATCGGAATATCATGAGGGAATTTTGTACTAAACATCCTGAAACTGTGAGTCAGACAAATCATGTGTGAGTCTGCCAAACTGTCAAAGCCTCATATTAGCTTCAGTATGGACAGGAGGAATAATTGATTAATACATAGTAATGTGGAACTATACATTTAAAATCTGAACACAATTAATATGGGAGAAGGTAATAATAAATGTATTTTTTATCTACATCATGTATTCTTTATTCAGGTTGACAGGCTGCAGTTTGTCAAAGATCAGCTCTGCTTCTCTGGCCTCAGCTCTGAAGTCCAACTCCTCCCATCTGAGAGAGCTGGACCTGACTAATAACAAGCTGAAAGATTCAGGAGTGAATCGACTGTGCGATTTCCTGGAGAGTCTTCAGTGTACACTGGAGAATCTGTTTTTATTAGGGCCGGGACTCGATTAAAAAAATTAATCTAATTAATTAGAGGCTTTATAATTAATTAATCGAAATTAATCGTATTTTAACCGCATATAAATATTTGACCTGAGAACAGTGAGAAGTAATTTTTTTCACATGGATTTTTAGTATCATTGAATAATGACTGAAAACATAAGCTTAAGCAACACAAATATTGTTTATTTTTGTTCAAGTCCAACAGACCAGTGCAATTTTTGCCATTAAGTGTAGCAATAGCATATTTAGAAATATAGTACATTTCAGAAATTAGCTAGCTACCACACTAGCGTCCATGCTAGCTGCTATATGTTTTGCATTGAGGTGATACTTGAGGCTCGATGTGCTGCGGTGATATGCGAATTCCTTGTTGCATAGCTTGCACACAACCATGCTCTTATCCACACTCCCATCCACGGGGCCAACCAAAGCGGTCTCATCAGCTACTTTCATGTTCACTGTGGTTTGTTGTTGTCTGAACTATGCTTGTTAGAAAGCCCACATTGTTTTGAGTGATATTTACCTGTTTATAGTCTGTTTGCATTATAGGTTTCATTTGTCCTACGTTATTGAATGCAGCTGAGTTTTACCGACGTTCTTGAATGCACCACACCTGTGCAATTCTCCTTCTCCATGCGCTTGAGAGCTGACGTTTTTTCCCTTGCCTTTTTGCATCTTGCATCCTTATTGCCCTGATTTCCTGCTGTGTGTGAATGTATAAGGACCACAGCTGTAATAAAGCAGATTACTCCGTACATCTGTATCCGTGTTCTTTAATCGGGACACACTCACCATACCTTGCCACTCTAAACCAGTTAACTTCCTGGATACCCCCACTATCTCCTTTTTAACGCTAGTTGGTGCTCCAGTATAATCGGTCCGCCTGAAACTCATCCAGTGAGAAACGTTCCGCGGTGTAAAAATAAGTGTGATTAAAATGCGTCCATTTTTTAAACGCGGTAATTATTGTGTAATTAATTAATCTTAATTAACGCGTTAAAGTCCCGGCCCTAGTTTTTATACTTTTATGGTGCGATTAATATAATGTTATAGTTGTTGTGACACTAAATAAAACTGTTGTTATGCTGATCTACACATAGTATCTTAATGGGAACGTCTATTTTCTTCAGAGCAATGCTGAGCTGCATATTTAAAACCTTCATGTATCAAGAAAAAAAGCCACACTACAATTGAAATACCCTGTTGACCAAAACATCAGTATATTTCCACAAAAATACCAAGAAGCAAGAATACCACTGTGCTTGAGTAGTCCTTTCAAGAGTTAAAATAATACATACTATGAAAACCTGGAGGAAATGAAATTGTGTGAACTTGGATAGAAGTTGGTTAAAAACAATCCTGACATATTTGGCTTCTTTGCAATTATGGAATCTTGAGTATAATCTGGAATACATTTCTCTCTGTTCTTTACTTTTATTTGGAGACACATGAGTTTGTATAGATGGAGTCAGTGGGGGAGCTGCACAGAGTTGAAGTCACTATGTCTTTATTGAAGTGGCAGCTTATTGTCATTAATAATGAGATCTCTTTTTCACTGTTTGTATTTGACAGTTTTCAACCTGCTTCCTGTTGGGTTCAGGTGTTGGGAGTTTACATTTTCCACTTCTACATTTTAAACCTTCTTCATCTCTGAACAGAAGAGTCATTTTAAGCATAAACATTGTCTTTTAAAGTGACATAATTTATTTTTGATTTAGATTGTGGCGCTGCAGTTTGTCAGAGATCAGCTGTGCTTCTCTGGCCTCAGCTCTGTTGTCCAACCCCTCCCATCTGAGAGTGCTGGATCTGAGTGAGAACAAGCTGAAGGATTCAGGAGTGAAGCATCTGTGTGATTTCTTGGAGAGTCCAGACTGTAGACTGGAGACTCTGAGGTCAGACACAATTTTATTTCCCTCTGTGCTGAGATTAATGTGATGTGAAAGTTGTGACATGAAGCTGATATTTTGTTGATCCATAATGAGTAATGGAAAATTCTACTTTCTTCTTTAGTGGTTTAGTCCATTGAATGTTTCAGTGTTGACAGGAGAGGAGCAAAAAGGTGCTGGAAGTCAGGTTCAAGATTTAGAAAGGAGATAAATGTATATACTAACATAAGTGAGACAGACACAGACATTGAGCATATTTTAATCAGGTGTTTCACAGTGTTTCAGATCATGTCTTGAACATTATAAATATATCACTTCAAACAGGCATTTTTCCAGATGCCTTTAAAACAACTGCTGTTAAACCCTTATTAAAACAATCCAACCTAGATGGCAACACTCTACAGGCCGATATCTAACCTTCCATTTCTTAGAAAGAAACTTCTTTCTTAAAGAAAATAATGTCCTGAAGGAATGTCAATCATGCTTTAGAACAAACTACAGCACTGAAACTGCTCTTACTAAAATAATCAGTGACCTCAGTGAAAATAAGGTCTCAGTTCTTATCCAAAGCACAGCATTCAATATGACCGACCATGTTATCCTATTCAATCGTCTTGACAAGTGGGTTTGTCTCTCTGACTGTGTGTTAAACTGATTTAAAACAAACATCAAAGGGATAAATTTGTACGTCAGTCTTGGAGATCATGTGTGTGAGGAACAGTGGCGTGCACAGACATTTTGGGGGGCAGGTGCTCAGTGAAAAATAAGGGCACTTTGTGCGGCATGTGGAACTGCCGGCTGCCTTATTATAGCAGTGTGAGACACAAAAAAACATTACAGGCACATGTTGGATGTAATTGCGTATTTATTTATGTCAATATGTTAATATCAATTGGACTGTGGCACTGATCAGTCAATCACTGTTGTCTCATTTCTCTGGAATATACACACATGGAGAGTTGTTTAGCAAGTTAGGCAGCTACAATGATAGATCAGTGTACTGGTTGCAAAATAAGAAGTGTTTTTTCCTGTCAGAACAAAAGAAGAGTATAAAGTGTCATTTTGAAGTGAGGAGTGAAGAGTGAGCATTACCATTCTCTAAAGCAGCATCCTCCTCGGTGGTCATCACGTCATATCTATTATTGATTTGGGCTAGCGTCGCTATAGCTTGGCAACTGAGGCTTAGGGGGCAAACAATACACTCGACTCAATTCATTTATGTGTTACCTGGCTGGTGGAGCAGGGGAGGAGGTGTGTGTGGGCTGCAGCTGTGCACTGCTGCTGCAAGGCGCTGCCGTTTGTGTCCGCTCTGCGCGTTCACGTTGACAAAGGAAGAGAGGTGTGTGCGGAGGAGGAGGGAGGGGGGCGCATATTGGGGCATTATTATCATACACTTTTAATCGTCGAGCATTTATAGATTATCATGTCAACATGGGCCACATACAGTACAATGTTAAAAAAAAAACAAAAACGAACTTTCAAAAGGGCACTTGCTTGGTCCAGAGGGCAAAGGGCAGGTGCTTTAGCACCACCTAGTTTCTATCTGTGCACGCCACTGGTGAGGAACATGACTACAGCTTTGAGGTTTCACAGGGGAACTGCCTTGATCCTTTATTATCCTCACTGTACATGCTGCCATTTGGTGACATCATCAGAGAGCAAAATGTATGTTTACATAGTTACTCAGATGATACACAACCATACATCGGGCGGCTGTGGCTCAGGAGGTAGAGCGGTCATCCTCCAATTGGAAGATTGGTGGTTCGATTCCCGGCTCCTCCAGACTACATGTCGATGTGTTCTTGGGCAAGACAACCCCTAATTGCTCCCGTTGCGTGAATGGGGTGAATGAGTTGTAGTGTAAAGCACTTTGAGTGGTTGAAAAGACTGGAAAGGTGCTATATAAGTACAGTCCATTTACCATTACATCTAAATGATGATGTTGCCATAAACTACAGTTGTTGTCTGGCAAGAAATAAATGGATGAGCAATAATTTCTTGAAGTTAAATGAGGAAAAAACTAGTCGGTAAGACTAAAAGAGAAACACTGTACATTAATCTGGTGAAATTAACTCCATGGATTAAATCTTAGGTCAGAAGTCTTCATGTTGCTGTGATCATGCTGGTTGATTGACACGACACAAAGACTTGCAAGTAATGCAGGTCGTTTATTATTCTTACTCAATTGTTTTGCAAACATAGGACTACAAAATACAGATGTGTCATGTTTTAATCTGTTTGGCTGCACAAGATGAGTTTGTATAGATGGAGTCAGTAGTGGAGCTTCAGAGTTTAAGAAGTGAAATCCCTACATCTTTATTGAAGTAGCAGCATAGTGTCATTACTATTTATGAGAACTCTTTTTCAATGTTTGTATTTGACAGTTTTTAACCTGCATCCTGTTGGTTTATTTTCTAAACTTCTACATTTAAATCTTCTTCAGCTCTGAACAGATTATGAAACAGTGATTGATTTCAAGCATGAACTTTGTCTTCGAAAGTGACATTATTTATTCTTTATTCAGATTGTATTGCTGCAGTTTGTCAGAGATCAGCTGTGCTTCTCTGGCCTCAGCTCTGAAGTCCAACCCCTCCCATCTGAGAGAGCTGGATCTGGGTGAAAACAACCTGCAAGATTCAGACATGAAGCTGCTGTCTGCTCTTAAGAAGAGTCCAGACTGTAGACTGGAGACTCTGAGGTCAGTAGAGAGATGGAGTCAGACACACAGTTTGTACCAAAGCAAATATATTATATAAGTAATAAGTATTTCCTGGTGGACCTCCAACCTTCTCAGTGCTGCTTTCCTCAGTGAAGCTGTGAGAGGAGAATGGTGACAGGCTTCAGGATTGGACAGAAAGACAGAGAGAGAGAGAACAGTCAGCCATTTAGATGAGCCAGAAGCTTGTTGCGATCATGTGTTTGAGTTGATGTGAAGACGACTGTTGTTGTTGTGTTGATGTCTGCAAGAAATAAAAGCTGGATTACAGATGAGAGCTCTGAGAGCTCTGACTGATTGTCATGTGATGATTTAACAGCAGGAAACATCTTCAAATCCCACAGAGACTCTGTAGCTTTAAACTTTGATAAGAGTTGACATGTATCAGCAGTAAATCCATCAGTAAACTGAGTGAATGTCTCTGTTTCTGCAGTAATGATGTGTTCATGACTCTCAGCACTTTATTTCCACTGTGTACTTCAGTGAAATCTGCAGATGAAACAGACTTGATAGTAAAAGTGTGTGCAAGTGTGTGAGCTTGGAGCTCAGTGTGTTCACTCCAACACGTTAACATGAGAGCTGAAAGGAAGCAAGCTACGCTGCACAGCTGTTCCACTTCTGGTCTGAACAGGACTGAAGTCCCTGCTGCTCTTTATACTGGATGTGCTGCATCACTGACTGACAGCTGATGTAGTGAGTCTCACTAAACACTCATTTATGATCTCTGTTCTTTCTTCTTCTCTCTTCAGCTGGTTGTCATCTCTGAATGAGATTTACTGAACATCCAGGACCATTTGTTGAGAGAGGATCAGATGGATCCTGAGGATTCATCTGAACCGGAGTCTGGATCTGGATTTTGTTATCTTCACTTAAGTTTCTTCACTGACTCCAAACTGAACATTTATCTTTAGATTTTGATGACGTCAGCACTCTACACTTTGATTATACATGAGCTATTTGATGCAGAAAGAAGGTGTGTCCCCCAGACTAGATTTGTCTCTGCTGGGCCCATTTCTATGTTGGATCCTTCTGTCACAAAAGAGAGCAGAGTGGACTCAAATACAAGAGACCACAAACAGAGCTGCAGAAACATGTTTTATTTCCAGGCAAAAATCTTACTAGACAAGAACTCACAAAGACTGACAAGACTCAACAGAGGATCCAACAAAGACTGAACAGAAAACCAAGACTTCAATACTAACAGTCCTAACGAGGGAATGAGGAACAGGTGACACAACACAAGGGCAGGGTGGGAGCTGATTGGCTGAAAGGACACCACCAGTACACGTCATCTAAATGTTTGGTAATACTTCATTTTAAATGTCCATTATTCTCATAATATCTTATTCATTTCTTTAGAGATTTACATTTCCATCTAAGTTCATACATATTAATCAGCCATTTATTATTGGAAACTTTATTCTCATACATGTATATGTTGAATTGTTTGTTTTTCTGTAGACAAAAATGTTTGCATGTTTGGCTGACCTGAGGACCGATCTAGAAAGCAGGTTTAACAAACTCTAACCCTTTGATAATGTGCGCTTGGAAAGGCGTCAAGGTTAAAATATAGATTTTTAGTTAGACAACTCTGTACCGCTGTATATGACTTGTCTCCTTGTGCAAGATGAATAAACACACGAAACTCCAATGACTCTGTGCCTCTTTGAGAGAATTTTCGTAACAGCTTGGAAAGACGTCAAGGTTAAAATACAGATTTAAAATATTAAGAAATCTATTTGTATCTTAGCTCAACAACATACAGTGACTTTATTTCCGCTACTTCAACAAATGTAATAAATTAAAACATTGTCACTGAATTTTTTTTCTCATCCCATTTTTTCTTTATTTTTATACATTCTTTACTGTGTTTATTCTTTTTATATATATTTTTATACATGTGTATATCATAATAATATTTTAATACTATATATTTTATATTAAGATATATATACATGTTTAAGGGGAGGAAGGGAGTGGGAAAAAAGAAGGGTATTGATGTTAAGTTGGTTTAAAAGTGTATTGAGACTGTTATCTTTTTTTGGATCTACAGCAACTACTGGCAATGACATTACTGTATGCAATCCTCTGAAAAAATAAAGAACAGGAAATGCTGTTAAAATATATTGACTGGCAGCTGTCTTGTGTGCACAGTCACAGTGGTATAACAGAAGGAAATGCAGAGGTTTTATTCTGAGCTGAGGCTCAATTCACATTGTGTAATATTTTATTGTAAGAGCAAAAAACTGTTGTTCAAAGAAATGACTCACAGAGCTATTCACATAAAAGTTGTAATTTCAGAAAGTCCTCAGCAATAAACTAATATCCAACCAGGATTTATATTCTGGCAGACAGTCAATCTCTGCTATTTATGCTGTGTAATGATATAATAATAATAATAATAATAATAATAATAATAATAACGAATGGTATTAGATATACACTTTGATACTGACTGAATGAATTAAGAAATGAAACAGCATATTTGGCTCTGTGAGATGGAGGAGACAGAGAAACTCAGAGTTTGTTGAAGAGAACCTGCCAGTGAGCAGTTTAGCTTCACATAGTCAGTTGCCATGGTAACTGACCCAGAATTTAAGTTGCCATGGTAACTGACCCAGAGTTTAAGTTGCCATGGTAACTGACCCAGAGTTAATTCCCTTCCAAGACAGAAAGTCCAGTTTCCTTCATATCAGAGTGAACAAACACAGTTTTAACTAAACCTGCTTTAATACATAATATAATATTTTATGTAGTATTAATATTAAACCAGGTATCATTTCCTTTCGTATAAACTTTTGTGTTTGTGTATCTGAAAACTCATGTTCAGTGGTTGAACTCAGCAGCAGGTGGAAGTGTTACTGTATTATACAGTGATTAAAGAATTCTGTCAATTGGACTGCCAAAATGCCATATATGAGATGAATGCCGATCCGATGAGAATTACAAAGGTATAATAATAATACTAGAAAATTCCAGGGAAATTTTGAGTGCCACAGGGCTGCTGCCGGGATGAGTACATGATTTATTTTTTCTTGTTATATTGTTACTATAATTTTACCTTGAAGATGTAAGGCACATTAAGTGCATCAGGCCATGCCAGGAAACTTAAGTGAATACTTTTCTTACTACAACATTTAACTGCACTGTGTAAATAATGCATTGATCATATGGAGCACCAGTTTGTAACCAGTACATTTTTATTAAAGATAAAATATTGGAAAAAACAAAGTAAAGAACACAGATAACAGTATTCACAGATAACAGTATTGACAACAGCAACTACAATAATCATTTCTATGGTTCTCTAGCTCGACTGCTAGCTTGGTTAACTGGCAAAACGGACAGACAGGAATTAGCCAATCGCAAAAAAGTAGCTCAGTTTCTGCCCAGCAACAGGTTGCTAAGGGCAGCTAGGGCCCTACAGTTGCTATGGCGATGTGAGAATCTGCTTGGAAATTCTCAAAATGCCCCCAGAATTTGGCTTCTGACAAGGTCCCGAACAATTGCAAACTGTGAGAAAACCATAACTGTCCAAAAACCAAAAACACTGTGAGAGACACAGATGCCGGCAGATTCTGACTGTTCACACAAATGTAGTATATGCATGAATGAATAAAAGTATATGTATGAATGAATCAGGAGACCAAAAACACATTTACATCAACACGTATATAAAGCACAGTATATACAGTACAGTATATATGTATATATACAGTACTGTTGTTTTCCTGCAGAGGTTCTGCACATCTGTAATCAATATAAAAGCCTGTGTTAAAATGTGTTAGTAAGTGATTAGTTGTAAGGTTTTCCTGCTCAGCTAGATGCTTGGTTTCTGCTCCATGTTTCCTGAAACTCAACATATTGATTTACTGCTCAGCCTTGAACACAGTTTGCAGAATTCAACCCACAATGAGACACACATAAGGACAAGTACGACTTCCTGTAAAGAGGGAGGGTTAGCAGACGTTTCCTGTTCTGAGTGACGACTTCCTCCATTTTACAGTCAACACAACAGAAGGAGGAAAACAGCAAGTCTGAGGAAGGTGAGTGTTAATATGAGGGCTGAAAATAGTGATCACTGTCATTATTGATCAATCTGATGATTATTTTTCAGTTTGTTGTTCAGTCGATTCAACTGTCAGAAAAATTTGAAATCATATTGATATCTTTGAACATTGTTCCCTTTTTTCATTCCCTGGTTTCTTCATCCTCGCAGCGTTGTAACGAGACACACTGGTTCAGTTAAAATGGAGACGTCACAGTTAAGAAAGACACAGATAACACAGAAATACATTAACATAAATAAGAATCCAGATATGTATTACCACAGGAGGAGTTATAGTTGTTGACAAATGCATTAAAACACTTAAATCTGCTTACAACTGCATTATAGTGTGATATAAACTATTTATTGACTGTATATATACTTCTTATGAATGCTTCATAGTGGGACTTTAACTGGCTGTCATTCAGATTATTTGTTTAGTTGATCAAACTGTGTCAGAAAAATGTGACACAGTGTTCATATCTTAATACGTTGTTCCCTTTTTCCATTTCCTGGTTTCTGCATCCTCACAGCGATGTCATGTGACACACTGGTTCTGTCTAAATAGAAAGAAATCACAGTTAAGAATGACACTGATGTTTATCTGAAGTCTGATGTTTGATTTAAACCAGAGTCAAAGTTTATCTTTGTGATGACTAGAAAACACACATGGTTGTTGTTAAAGTCATGTAAACTAATAAGAAGCTAATAACTTGAGAGGCAGGACTAGATTTATTATAATGTGTATGTGTGTGTTTGTATGTGTGTGTGTCTCCAGTGTTACTGGTTTACCTCTCAGACTCCAGAAGATGAAGGATTCAGAGGAAGAGGAGGACGGAGCAGAGTCTGTAATATCCAGCTGTCTGTCTATGAAGAGTGACCGGTCTAAAGGTTTTCCTCCAGCCTTCAGTGATGAACCTGGACCCTCAGACACAAAGTAAGAGACTGTTTCTACTGTAAACTGACCTGAAGATGATTCAGTGAGATGTGATTTCACAGAACAAACACTATGAAAAATAACTGCAGCTGCTAAAGAAAATGTAAATAAAGCAGTCAGTTTGATGCTTCCTCCCTTCAATTGGAGTCAAACATAAGAACATAATCTTATTTATAAAAAGCACAAAACAAGTTTGAGTTCAAACACAATCTGTAAAAACAAACAGCTGTTTAACTACAGACTAACTTTAATTCCCCTTTTAGTATTAATAAAGAGGAGTATATATATAACTCTTAATAAATGGTTTATAACACACTGTTATGTAGTTTCAAGCAGATATGAGAAATTTTAATTATTATTAATGGACAATATTTGTCAGCAACGTATTCCATAAAGATATGTTTAATGCAATTACGTGTGTTTTACTGTATTGTCATTCCTGCTATCTACTTACAACTGAATTATTGCGCGTTATAAACTATTTATTAACTGTTTAAATACTGTTTATAAATACTAAATAGTGGGACTTTTAATGAATAACATTAAGATTAATTGTTCAGTTGATTCAACTGTCTGAAAAATATTGAATCACAATGTTGATATATTTTTGTTCTGTTCCCTTTTTTCATTTCCTGGTTTCTGCATCCTCGCAGCGTTGTAACGAGACACACTGGTTCAGTTAAAATGGAGACGTCACAGTTAAGAAAGACACAGATAAAACAGAAATGTTTATTAATGCACACAGTCCCTATTCAATAAGTTACCATAAATAAGCATCCAGATATGTATGACCACAGGAGGAATTATAGTTGTTGACAAATGCATTAAAACACTTAAATCTGCTTACAACTGCATTATAGTGTGATATAAACTATTTATTGACTGTATATATACTTCTTATGAATGCTTAATAGGTGGACTTCAACTGGCTGATATTCAATTATTTGTTCTGTTGATTAAACTGTGTTAGAAAAACTTGACACAGTGTTCATATCTTAATGCGTTGTTCCCCTTTTTCATTTCCTGGTTTCTGCATCCTCACAGCGATGTCATGTGACACACTGGTTCAGTCAAAATAGAGAGAAGTCACAGTTAAGAATGACACTGATGTTTATGTGAAGTCTGTTTGTTGGATTTAAACCAGAGTCAAAGTTTATCTTTGTGATGACTAGAAAACACACATGGTTGTAGTTAAAGTCATGTAAACTAATAAGAAGCTAATAACTTGAGAGGCAGGACTGAGTTTATTATACTGTGTATGTGTGTGTGTGTGTGTGTGTGTGTGTGTGTGTGTGTGTGTGTGTGTGTGTGTCTCCAGTGTTATTGGTTTACCTCTCAGACTCCAGAAGATGAAGGATTCTGAGGAAGAGGAGGATGGAGCAGAGTCTGTAATATCCAGCTGTCTGTCTATGAAGAGTGACCGGTTTAATGATCTTCCTCCAGTCTTCAGTGATGAACCTGGACCCTCAGACACAAAGTAAGAGACTGTTTCTACTGTAAACTGACCTGAAGATGATTCAGTGAGATGTGATTTCACAGAACAAATACAGTGAAAATAATTGCAAGTAAAGCAGTCAGTTTGATGCTTCCTCCCTTCAATAAAAGGCAAACATAAGAACATGCCTGTTAAGGAGAGTTCTGTGTGTGTCTGCTGTGAGCAGAGAACTGAGCTACTACTGCAGCAGCAATAATGGAGAACGAGAGAGAAGGGAGACCTCTGATTTTGTTAACCTGAGTTTCAATGGCTCAAATAGCTTAAAAGAGAAATGTGGATTTTTCTTCTTAACAAGTAAAACTCATGTTAACACTGACATGATTACAAAATCCATTATGTGATCCACCAAATGTGTTGAATCCATTTCCCTCCCCATGAAACATGTGCAAAGTCAATTGCCAAACCTCGTACTAACTTGCAGTCTTTTTCATCTCTGCCTTTTCTGTTGCTTGTTTCTGTTTATGCTTTTGGGCTCTTGTTATTCTAGAATATATCATTTTACTTCAAATTGATTATGCTGAATGCTTATGCTCAGACTCTGAAGAATGAGGAAATCCGAATACTGACTGTCAGTCTGGACTGTTTATGTAGCGACGGTTCCGCATTCAACTTGTGAGCTGTCGGTTGGCCTCCACTAACGTCATGTGTCATAAATAATGTGTTCATGTCCACAGAGAGAGGAAGAGGAGGGCTGTTTCTGTGGAGGAGCAGCTGTCCTGCTGTTCTTTGTGTCAGGACGTCCTGAAGGATCCAGTCTCTACCAGCTGTGGACACTGGTTCTGTAGACAGTGCATCACCTCATACTGGGACCAGTCTGCTTCACCAGGAGACTCCTCCTGTCCCCAGTGTGCAGAAAGATCCACAACCAGACCTGGACTGCAGACAGACAGTCAGACCTGCACTGTACAAAGTAAGACTGAAGATCTGTCTGCTGATGTCATCATCTCTGAAAACAGGACAGGAATCTTTCTCCTCTGTCCTACTGAACATTAACAGTCAGATTTCATTTTAATTATACTTTTCTTTTTCTCTTTCAACAGAAAGTGGTCTGCAGGAGGTTTTAGTTGAACATCAGATCAGTCTGAACAGCACATGTGAACGTGTGACTGATGAAGCAGGAAATGAAATTCTCTTCAACAGCAGCTACACTGAGGTCTACATCACAGAGGGACAGAGTGAAGAGGTTAATACCCAACATGAGGTGAGGCAGCTTGAAACAGCTTCCAAGATGGAGACCCTCCATGACGCTCCAATCAAGTGTCAGGACATCTTTAAAGTCTTACCTGACCAACAGAAACACATCAGAGTTGTTCTGATGAATGGCGTCGCTGGCGTTGGAAAAACCTTCTCAGTGCTGAAGTTCACTCTGGACTGGGCACAGCGCTCCGAAAACCAAGATATCAGTCTGCTGATTCTGTTTTCGTTCAGGGCGCTGAACTTGATCAAAGATGAGCAGTACAGTCTGATCATGCTGATCCATGTTTTCTATCCAACATTACAGAAGCTCACAGCAGAGAAGCTCGCTGTCTGTAAAGTTCTGTTCATCTTTGACGGCCTGGATGAAAGCAGACTTTCACTGGATTTCAACAACAGTGACGTCGTGTCTGATGTCACACAGAAGTCATCAGTCAGCGTGCTGTTGACAAACCTCTTCATGGGGAAGCTGCTTCCCTCGGCTCACATCTGGATAACTTCCAGACCTGCAGCAGCCAATCAGATCCCTCCTACATGTGTTGACAGGGTAACAGAAGTACGAGGCTTCACTGACGCCCAGAAGGAGGAGTACTTCAGGAGGAGATTCAGTGATGAAGAGCAGTCCAGCAGAATCATCTCACACATCAAGACATCCAGGAGCCTCCACATCATGTGTCACATCCCAGTCTTCTGCTGGATCACTGCTACAGTTCTGGACCACATGCTGACTACAGACCAGAGAGGACATCTGCCCAAGACCCTGACTGACCTGTACTCACACTTCCTGTTGGTTCAGACAAAGAGGAAGAAGCTCAAGTATGATGATGGACATGAGGCGAGTCCACAGGAGCTGACAGAGGCTGACAGGAAACTTCTTCTGAAGCTGGGGAGGCTGGCGTTTGAACAGCTGGAGAAAGGAAACATCATGTTCTACCAAGAAGACCTGGAGCAGTGTGGTCTTGATGTCACAGAGGCCTCTGTGTTATCAGGATTTTGTACACAGATCTTCAAAAGAGAGAGTGTGATCTTCCAGAAAACAGTCTACAGCTTTGTTCATCTGAGTGTTCAGGAGTTTCTGGCTGCAATCTACATGTACGACTGTTACACCAACAGCAACACAGAGGTACTGAAGCGCTTCTTGGGAAAAGACCACAAACACAGGGAATCAAAACTGTCTTTGTTAGAGAAGATTTCTTCTCATGTCAGAAACAATGATAGCTGTGACTCATCACTGGATGACTTAATGAAAGGAGCCATGGAGAAATCTCTGCAAAGTAAAAATGGCCACCTGGACCTGTTTGTTCGTTTCCTTCATGGCCTCTCTCTGGAGACCAACCAGAGTCTCTTAGGAGATCTGCTGGGTCAGACAAAGAACAGTCCAGAAATCATCCAGAGAGTCATCAAAAACCTGAAGAAGATGAACAGTGAGGATACTTCTCCTGACAGAAGCATCAACATCTTCCACTGTCTGATTGAGATGAACGACCGCTCAGTACATCAGGAGATCCAAGAGTTCCTGAAGTCAGAGAAGAGATCAAAGAAGAAACTCTCTAAGATTCACTGCTCAGCTCTGGCCTACATGCTGCAGATGTCAGAGGAGGTTCTGGATGAGTTGGACCTGAAAAAGTACAACACATCAAAGGAGGGACGACGGAGACTGATCCCAGCTGTGAGGAACTGTAGAAAGGCTCTGTAAGTCTTGATGTGATTAGTTTTATAAATCATTGTAGATCAGTAGTTAAGTTTTTCCAAAAATAATGATATAAAATTCTTATTATTGTTGAAATAGTTTTTTACTTGTTTATAGCTGAAATTTTCCTGTTTCTGGATGTGAACCTGACAGCAGCAGGTAGCAAAGAGAGATGATCTTTCTCAATTATAACTATTAACTCAGTTTAACTGAGTAAAATATCCTGCAGACAAATCAGTCATAATAAAACTGGTTTTCTAATCAAGATTGTCTCATGTTAACTTTGCGGAGACAGATGTGGGATCAGATCTCACAGACAGACTGTGCACATTATGGAAGCCTCAATGTAACTCCAGAAAGCCCCAGCAAAAATATATTTCCAGTTTTATTTATTTTTTCTTGAAGCACTGATGTTAAGAGTAAATGTTAATCAAATTAATGAATGTCAAACTGTTTCATAATCAAATGCATAAAGTAAGAAAAGTGTTGTCTTTCATGATAATATACAGTATGTTGTAATATATGTGTCATTACAGACTTTCTGACTGTGGACTCTCAGAGACTCACTGTGAAGTTTTGGCCTCAGCTCTGAAGTCCAACCCTCATCTGACAGAGCTAGACCTGAGCAACAACAAGCTGTCTGATTCAGGAGTGAAGCGTCTGTCTGTTGGACTGGAGAGTCCAAACTGTAGACTGAAGATTCTTAGGTCAGTTCACTGACTGTAGTTTTGGTAGCTTTTAATCTCTAAGTGAAGTTTCAAATGTTGATTCATAATTTTCAGGATCTGCCTGAGCACAAATCCGAAAGTTTAAATCAATATGAGGCTTGATGTGTGTAATATAAGTTAGCATTGTTATCATACATATCAAGTTTAGTGTTTCTTCATTGTTTCCTTGCTGAGCTGCAGTGGAGGGATCGAAACTCAAAGAGGGAATTCTGTACTAAATATTCTGAAACTTTGAGTCAGACAAATCAAGTGTGAGTCTACCAGACTGTCAAAGCCTCATATTAGTTTCAGTATGGACAGGAAAAATGATTGATTAATTCATAATAATGTTGAACTACACATTTAAAATCTGTACACAATTATTATGGGAGAAGGTAATTACTTGATAATACATGTAGATGTACATGTATAATATCTACATTATGTATTCTTTTTTCAGATTGTGGTGCTGCCGTATGTCAAAGATCAGCTGTGCTTCTCTGGCCTCAGCTCTGAAGTCCAACCCCTCCCATCTGATAGAGCTGGATCTGGGTGGAAACAAGCTGAAGGATTCAGGACTGAAGTTGCTGTGCAATTTTCTGAAGAGTCCACACGGTAGACTGGAGACACTGAGGTCAGACGCCATTTTTTCCCTCTGTGCTGAGATTAATATGATGTGACAATTGTGATGACACTAAACTGCAGACATGAAGCTGATATTATGATTATTCACAATGGGTAATGGAAAATTCAACTTTCTTCTTCAGAGTTTTAGTCCATTGAATGTTTCAGTGTTGACAGAAGAGGAGCAAAAAGGTGCTGGAAGTATATATATATAGTTTTCTTTTTCCCTGTGGGAGCAGCTGGAGGTGGAGGCCATGGCCCGCTTTTGTCGGTCATTGTCAGTCACATTAGTCCAGTTTTATCTGCTCTGCTCTGGCTTCCTGTAAATTTCAGAATTTACTTTAAGGTCCTCCTCTTTACATACAAAAACCTTAATGTGCCTGGACCAAGCTACATGGCTAACTCCCTTGTAAACTATTTGCCTCCAAGAACACTGCGATCATGCTGGTTGATTGAAAGTGAAGACATAACACATACACTTGCAAATAATGCAGGTCGTTTATTATTCTTACTCAACTGTTTTGCAAATATACGACTAAAAATATAGATGTGTAATGTTTTAATTTGTTTGGCTGCACAACATGAGTTTGTATAGATATAGTTTGTATAGTAGTGGAGCTTCAGAGTTTAAAAGGTGAAATCCCTACATCTTTATTGAAGTAGCAGCATTGTGTCATTAATATTAATGAGAACTCCTTTTCACTGTTTGTATTTGACAGTTTTTAACCTGCATCCTGTTGGGTCCATTTGTTTCGAGTTTACATTTTCTAGACTTTTACATTTAAACTTTATTCAGTTCTGAACAGATTATGAAACAGTGAACGATTTCAAGCATGAACTTTGTCTTCTAAAGTGACATTATTTATTCTTTATTCAGATTGAGTGACTGCAGGTTGTCAGGGATCAGCTGTGCTTCTCTGGTCTTAGCTCTGTTGTCCAACCCCTCCCATCTGAGAGAGCTGGATCTGAGTGAGAACAACCTGCAGTATTCAGACGTGGAGCTGCTGTTCGATCTTAAAGAAAGAAAAGAATGCAGACTGGAGACTCTGAGGTCAGTAGAGAGTTGGAATCAGATGACTGTTGTTGTTGTGTTGATGTCTGCAGGAAATAAAGCTGGATTACAGCTGACAGCCTTAAAAGATGTATAGAGACAGTGATCCTCATCAGCAAACTGTCACACCATCATATCTGATCTCAAAGTGTTTGTTACTAAACAATTGATCAGTTCATCTTTGTCAGAGCTCTAAGATCAGTCTGACTGCAGCCTGCAAATCCCTGGCTCTGATTTCAAACAAGCATCATTACGTTTAGTAACCATGTGGTCTTTATACAGACCAGAACCTCTGCTGAAGTCCAGGAATCACAGCAGCTGTTTAGCTGAGAGCTCTGACTGATTGTCATGTGAGGATTTAACAGCAGGAAACATCTTCAAATCCCACAGAGACTCTGTAGCTTTAAACTTTGATAAGAGTTGACATGTATCAGCAGTAAATCCATCAGTAAACTGATGAGTGAATATCTCTGTTTCTGCAGTAATGATGTGTTCATGACTCTCAGCACTTTATTTCCTCTGTGTACTTGAGTGAAATCTGCAGAGGAAACAGACTTGGTGGTAAAAGTGTGTGCAGGTGTGTTAGCTTGGAGCTCAGTGTGTTCACTCCAACACGTTAACATGAGAGCTGAAAGGAAGCAAGCTACGCTGCACAGCTGTTCAACTCCTGGTCTGAACAGGACTGAAGTCCCTGCTGCTCTTTATACTGGATGTGCTGCATCACTGACTGACAGCTGATGAAGTGAGTCTCACTAAACACTCATTTTTCACCTCTGCTGTTTTCTTCTTCTCTCATCAGCTGGTGGTCACCTCTGCATGAGTTGAAGTGAACATCCTGAACTGTTTGTTGAGAGAGGATCAGCTGTATCCTGATGATCCATCTGGACTGGAGTCTGGATCAGGATTAATCTTCACTTAAGTTTCATAACTGACAACAAAATGAACAGTTATCTCTGGATTTTTTTAAAGTCAGCACTTGACGCTTTTATTATACATGAGCAGTTTGATGCAGAAAGAAGGTGTGTCCCCCAGAATAGATTTGTCTCTACTGGGCTCATTTCTATGTTGGATCCTTCTGTCACAAAAGAGAGCAGAGTGGACTCAAATACAAGAGACCACAAACAGAGCCGCAGAAAAATATTTTAATTTCAGGCAAAAATTAAACTAGACAAGAACTCACAAAGACTGACGAGACTCAACAGAGGATCCAACAAAGACTGAACAGAAAACCAAGACTTCAATACTAACAGTCCTAACGAGGGAATGAGGAACAGGTGACACAACACAAGGGCAGGGTGGGAGCTGATTGGCTGAAAGGACCCCACCAGGACACGCCATCTAAATGTTTGGTAATACTTCATTTTAAATGTCCATTATTCTCATAATATCTTATTCATTTCTTTAGAGATTTACATTTCCAAGTTCATACATATTCATCAGTCATTTATTATTGGAAACTTTATTCTCATATATGTTGAATTGATAGTTTTTCTGTAGACAAAAATGTTTGCATGTTTGGCTGACCTGAGGAACGATCTAGAGAGCAGGTTTAATAAACTCTGACTCTAACCCTTTGATGATGTGCGCTTTGTTAGAAAATCAATTGCTACTATTATGTTCGATATGTCTGTTACACTTAAGAAAGCACTGCCTGAACTCTGTATATGATCTCTATATGAACTCCCACTTAACAATCTGTACTCTGTAGCAACTGTTTGACTTCTGCATGAACTTCCGCTTATCAAGACTGGAAAAGTACCGAAATATCGTCTTCTCACATAAACAGCTGGTGTTTCCTGTTATTAAATATCATATGACTGCATCTTGATACTATGTCATATATTATAGTAGCATTGTATTATTAAAGGGACGCCTGTCACAGCTTCATTTATTAAGACTATAAAAGAGCTTTTGCTTCATGCATTTAGTTAGACAACTCTGTACCGCTGTATATGACTTGTCTCCTTGCTGCAAGATGAATAAACACACGAAACTCCAATGACTCTGTGCCTCTTTGAGAGAATTTTCGTAACAGCTTGGAAAGGCGTCAAGGTTAAAATACAGATTTAAAATATTAAGAAATCTATTTGTATCTTAGCTCAACAACATACAGTGACTTTATTTCCGCTACTTCAACAAATGTATTAAATTAAAACATTGTCACTGAATTATTTATTTTTATTTTATTTTTTTATCATCCCATTCTTTCTTTATTTTTATAAATTCTTTACTATTTTTTTTTTAATATATATTTTTTATATATGTGTACATCATAATAATATTGTAATACTATATATTTTATATTAAGATATATATACATGTTTAAGGGGAAGAAGGGAGGGGAAAAAAGAAGGGTATTGATGTTTAGTTGATTTAAAAGTGTATCGATAATGCCAAGACTGTTTTATTATATATTTTGAATCTACAGCAACTACTGGCAATGACATTACTGTATGCAATGCTCTGAAAAAATAAAAAACAGGAAATGCTGTTAAAATATATTGACTGGCAGCTGTCTTTTGTGCACAGTCATAGTGTTATAACAGAAGGACATGCAGAGGTTTTATTCTGAGCTGAAGCTCAATTCACATTGTGTAATATTTTAATGTAGGAGCAAAAACTGTTGTTCAAAGATATGACTGATTCACATAAAAGTTGTATTTTCAGAAATTCCTGAGTAATAAACTGATATCCAACCAAGATTTATATTCTGACAGACAGTAAACATCCACAAATTACTTAATATGATATAATGACATAATTCGATGGGGGAGGAGACAAAGAGAAACTCAGGGTTCTTTGAAGAAAACCTGCCAGTGAGTCAGTTAGCTACAAAGACAAAGTCAATATGATAACTTACCCAGAGTTAAAGTTAGCTCTCATGGCTCAGGATCCTGAGATAACTAAGTCGGGATCCCGACTTACCTATCTCGGGATTCTGACATAGGTAAGTCGGGATCCCGAGATAACTTTTTGTTATCTCGGGATCCCGACTTAGTTATCTCAGGATCCTGAGATAAAAAAATATTTTTTGTGTTTATACGCCTTCATTTGAATAGATGTTAATAAAATACAGCAATAACATAATTAAAATGTGTCTCTCCTGACTGTATTCTGAATTATTAACATTTACATATTTTAGTTGGTCGGTATTTATGGATCTTTTTCCTGTGTGCCGAAAAGTTCCATTATTGTTATTAAAAACACGTCAATGAACAATTTAAGTGTAGTTTTTATTGATTCAGTCCACACACACACACACACACACACACACACACACACACACACACACACACACACACACACACACACACACACACACACACACACACACACACACACACACACACACACAAACACTACCAACAAAAGCACTACTTCCTCTGCTTTCAGTCACAGTTGCTAAAAACCACATTTCCCAGCTCTGTTTGAGGAAATGACTTCTTACTACATATCTGAGAACTACGGAGCCCCTGAGGGGACATGAGGCAAAATAAAACAAGGTGGAAAAAAAAGAAGCCTCATGTCCCCTCAGGGGCTCCGTAGATCTCAGATATGTAGTAAGAAGTCATTTCCTCAAACAGAGCTGGGAAATGTGGTTTTTAGCAACTGTGACTGAAAGAAGAGGAAGTAGTGTTTTTGTTGGCTTTGTGTGTGTGTGTGTGTGTGTGTGTGTGTGTGTGTGTGTGTGTGTGTGTGTGTGGACTGAATCAATAAAAACTACACTTACATTGTTCATTGACGTGTTTTTAATAACAATAATGGAGCTTTTTGGCACACTTGTTAGTAGCTTCTATTCATTGTTAGTTTTGGTCTTTTCATGGGATTTGTTGACAGTAAGAAACTTTAATGTATATAATAGTTTTGCATCATCAGTCCTCTGCTGTGTCCTCCGTCTCTTCACTTCTCTCTCTCATCAGAAAGACTTTCTCTCAGGATGGCGTCGCTGAATAAAAGCCAAAGGTTTCTGTCAGATCACATTAGTTTTTACTCCAGAGCGGATTGCAACACTTTACTGGCTCCACTGGGACCATTAATGGACTGGCATACTGTAACTGGTGGTTCGAAGGACTGTTTAATGTGTGTTTCAGAGGCCAGTGTTGCTGGCAATGCCTTGGTGTGTTTGATATGGAGTGTATTTTGTTTGATACAGATCAAATAAAAGATAGTTTTCAAGCTTTTTGTGTTGCTATTGCTTATTTTTTCCAGTGTTTGCTCAGATAAAAAAAAACATTTTGTTATAAGTGTTTTAGAAGACTTTAGGTCTGATTCCTATAATGAAATCTTGATGAATTATTATTATTATTATTCCCTCAAACTAGTCATTTTTACCTCAAACTACGATTCATATGATGATAACCATAATTCCCTCAATCAAGTTATCTCTACCAGTGAAGTAAATCCTGTATTTCCAGTTAGGACATACACAACAATCACACAGTAAAGACATATTGTTTTAATGTAGGTCATTTAACATACAACGTATACACAACGTGAAACTTTTTGTTTCTTTTTGAGTCCCTAATCCCACCCTTCCCTTATCAATAAAATACAAACAAAAATTATTTGGATTATCAAAATAGTTAATCTAATAAGTGATAAACTGACATGCGGATGGGGGCTGTGAAAGGACTATTCCTGCATGTTTCAGTCTAGAGGTTTGTAAAATGGGAAGTGGGCATTAACATGTGATGACTTGGTCTCAGTTCCATGTCTCCTGAAACTCAGCACACTGGCCTCAGCCACAAACAGAAGTTGAAGTTTGCAGAAATCAACCCACAAATGAGACACATACACACATACACACATACACACATGACTTCCTGTAAAGACGGAGGTGGGAACAGCAAACAGGTGAGAAAATATTTCATCTTTCTTCAGACTGCATATTAAAGTCAACAGAGCAGAACGAGGAAAACAGCAAATCTGAGTCAGGTGAGTGTTAAAATAATATAATTAATTATTACTGTCATTATTGATCAATCTGCTTATTAATTTTCAGATTAATTGTTTAGTTGATTAAACTGTCAGAAAATATCTGAAAGTTGTTCCCTTTTTTCTTTCCCTGGTCTCTGCACCATCACAGCTATATCTGCTTACAACTGAATTATTGCATGTTACATAGGCAAGGCAGCTTTATTTACAGTATATAGAGCATTTCATACACAATGGCAACTCAATGTGCTTTACATAAAACACACATTTAACAGTAAAAATTGGAAGAAAAAAAACATAAAAACATGCTATTTGAGAAATAAAAATAAAACCCAATAATAGTATAACTAACATATACTAATAGTGTAAATAACATTAACTATTTAACAGTTCATATAATACTTAAAAAATACTAAATAGTGGGACTTTAACTGGCTACCATTAAGATTAATTATTCAATTGTTTTAACTATGTCAGAAAAACATGAAACCACAGTGTTGATATCTTCAAATGTTGTTCCTTTTTTTCATTTCCAGGTTTCTGCATCCTCACAGTGATGAAAAGTGACATATTAGTTCTGTCTAAATAGAGAATTCACAGTTAAGAATGACAGATCTTCATCTGAGGTCTGTTTGATGGATTTAAATCACATTATACTGTATGTGTGTGTGTCTCCAGTGTTACTGGTTTACCTCTCAGTCTCCAAAAGATGAAGGAAGTGGAGGAAGAGGAGGATGGAGCAGAGTCTGTAATATCCAGCTGTCAGTCTATGAAGAGTGACCGGTCTAGAGGTCGTCCTCCAGTCTTCAGTGATGAACCTGGACCCTCAGACACAAAGTAAGAGACTGTTTCTACTGTAAACTGACCTGAAGATGATGCTGCTCGGAAGCCAATAGTATCGGATCTGAGCAGCGCCATTTTGAAAATGTCAGGTGCATGCTGGGAAAAATAAAAACACGGATTCTACTTATATGGGCATCAGGAGGAGCATGAGGCGCCCTCCTGAACCTGTGAACCAATCAACCTGTCAATCAGGACGTAGCCACGCCCTAATGCATACCCTGCTTTATCGTCACATATAAAATCAGGGAGGCCAAAATGTCCCAAATGAACATCATACTGCATTGAAGAAGGCTTTAAACTAGCGATTGAGACCATAAACACGTTTTGAAAACGTTTACTGAGGTTAGAAATCAAGTGAGAAGTTGGTGAATTCTCCATTGACTTATATAGAGACGGAAGTCCTTTTGACACCAAAACGGTCGCCCCCTGGTGGCCTTTTGATAGAATGCAGTTTTAAGTTACTTCCGCGTTGGCCTCATTTCAGAGGACCGGAACTCCCCGCCTGGTTAAAATAGAGAGAAGTCACAGTTAAGAAGCACCACATTATGTTTATCTGAAGTCTGTTAAAGTTTATCTTTGTGATGACTAGAAAACACACATGGTTGTAGTTAAAGTCATGTAAACTAATAAGAAGCTAATAACTTGAGAGGCAGGACTGGGTTTATTATACTGTGTATGTATGTGTGTCTCCAGTGTTACTGGTTTACCTCTCAGACTCCAGAAGATGAAGGATTCAGAGGAAGAGGAGGATGAAGCAGAGTCTCTAATATCCAGCTGTCTGTCTATGAAGAGTGACCGGTCTAAAGATTATCCTCCAACCTTCAGTAATGAACCTGGACCCTCAGACACAAAGTAAGAGACTGTTTCTACTGTAAACTGACCTGAAGGTAATTCAGTGAGACATGATTTCCTTGTTTCTGTGTCTTCAGAGAGATGTCATGTGACACACTGGTTCAGTTAAATAGAGAGAAGTCTCAGTTAAGAATGACACAGATGACACAGATGTCTTGTTAATGCACACAGTTCTTATTAAATAAATTAACAAATAAACACTTAAATAAGAACCTAGATATGTATGACCAGGTGTTATAGTTGTTGACAAATATATTAATAAACACCTATATCTGCTTACAAATGCATTATTCTGTGTTTTAATCTATTTATGCACTTTTTATATACTTATAAATGGTAAATACTGGGACTATAACTGGATAACATTAAGATACATTTGACACAGTGTTCATATCTTAAAATGTTGTTCCCTTTTTTCATTTCCTGGTTTCTGCATCCTCAAGGATGTAACATGACACTCTAGTTCTGTCTAGTAGTATTCCTGCATTGATCAGTGAGGAGGAATAAAGTAGTAGTATTCTGCATTAAACAGGCTCTATGAGAGCAGAAGAGAGCAACGCAGTGACAGCAAACAGCAGCAGAGGCTAACGTTAGCTGCTCCTCTCCTCTGTCTCAGAGGGGCGGAGCCAAATCCTTGATGTGCAGCAGAGATGAAGACGGTGGAAAATTGTCATAAAATTCAGTTATTCAACAATATAATCCACACAAAAGAAGATAACGTGTGATCCTATATCTAAAAAAAAAAAAGCATTGATATATCTGTAAAACTTAATATACGGCTTAGCCTTGAAAAAATATTTTGCAGAGTGTACAGACGTGTTCAGCTCACTGTGAAACTGTGGCGGCACAAATTAGACTACAGCGGGCCGCCACAGTCTATATAATTAATGGGAAACACTGCAGAGTCAAAGTTTATCTTTGTGATGACTAGAAAACACACATGGTTGTAGGTAAAGTCATGTAAACTAATAATAAGCTGCTAACTTGAGAGGCAGGACTGGATTTATTATAATGTGTATGTGTGTGTGTCTCCAGTGTTACTGGTTTACCTCTCAGACTCCAGAAGATGAAGAAAGAGGAGGAAGAGGAGGATGGAGCAGAGTCTGTAATATCCAGCTGTCTGTCTATGAAGAGTGACTGGTCTAAAAGTGATCCTCTAGTCTTCAGTAATGAACCTGGACCCTCAGACACAAAGTAAGAGACTGTTTCTACTGTAAACTGACCTGAAGGTGATTCAGTGAGATGTGATTTCACAGAAAAACAGTATGAACCAAATCCTTGATGTGCAGCAGAGACGGAGACGGTGGATAATTGTCACAACTTCATTCAGTAATTCAACAATATAATCCACAAAAAAAAAGATAATGTGTGATCCTATATCTCGTTTGAAAATGCATTGATATATCTGAAAAACTTAATATACCGCTTAGCCTTAAAACAATATTTTGCAGAGTGTACAGACGTGTTCAGCTCACTGTGAAACTGTGGCGGCACAAATTAGATTATGGCGCCACAGTCTATATAATTAATGGGAAACACTGCAGAGTCAAAGTTTATCTTTGTGATGACTAGAAAACACACATGGTTGTAGTTAAAGTCATGTAAACTAATAAGAAGCTGCTAAGTTGAGAGGCAGGACTGGGTTTATTATACTGTGTATGTGTGTGTGTGTGTGTGTGTGTGTGTGTGTCTCCAGTGTTACTGGTTTACCTCTCAGACTCCAGAAGATGAAGAAAGAGGAGGAAGAGGAGGATGGAGCAGAGTCTGTAATATCCAGCTGTCCATCTATGAAGAGTGACTGGTCTAAAAGTGATCCTCTAGTCTTCAGTAATGAACCTGGACCCTCAGACACAAAGTAAGAGACTGTTTCTACTGTAAACTGACCTGAAGATGATTCATTGAGATTGTTATTAAGGCTGATATTAATGGAAATTGATTATTTTCCAAAATAATGCTGAAATTAATTTTGCACAATTATGAATATTTGCTCATGATTATTCTGCCTCACATGTGGCACAATTGTGTTGAATCTTTGGTTAAAGGTTTGGCTATCAGGGATAATTAATTATAATCAAATATAATATTTATTATCAAAATAACACCACAAAACCCTGGAAAACAGGGAAAAGATAGCCAATTGATTCAGTGCTATTAAATGTACTGAGCTCTCAATTTGGAACTCTGGTTAATTTGTAACTTCATAACTATCACCAAATGACCATATCAATAACTAGTTACGGTTGAAGGATTTTAGAGTTTTTTGCAGAACAGATGATGGCAAAGCTCGTTCCTATGCAGCATCAAACAGTCCAAAAGCATTTATTTAGTTTATAAATTATTACAGTCGCGGCTGTTGAAAAAAATTCTAGGTGGGGCTGTGCTTTATGAACTTTATGCACAGCTCCACTACTTCAGCTCCTTTATTTCCTGTCTTACGTTATTGGACAAACTGATAAATCCAGGTGTGTCTGACCTCACTAGTGACAATAACAATGGTCAGACACACCTGGATTAATCAGTTTGTCCAATAATGTAAGGTAACTATGTTATTTACATTTTTACACACAAAGCTGTTGAGTGTTACAGCAGCCAACAGCCCCCTTGTGGCAGAGACATCACATCACAGCAGCAATGTCACCAGAAATTGCACTCTCTCACCCGCGGCTGCAAACTTGCCTTGGGGCGATATCTTTATCGCCCTTAAGGCATCAGAATCGACGAAGCTGATTGGATAAATTCCTGTTGCTATGTGCGAATCTCTTGTCAGTAATTGGCTGGCTGCTGCACTGACTGGGCGATTTTTCTGTCGCCCCAGCCACTCAGCAGGGAGCTTTTTTCTCTGAAAATTATGATTTATATTTTATATATGATATGTTGTTGCGAATTTAAACACACAATTTACTTAAAATGAGTGATTATTGTTAATTTCCTTTTTTTCCTTTTTAAAATAAAAATAAAAAACATTATGGTGGGCGGCGCCCTATCGCCCTCTATTGGCCAGCCGCCACTGAATTTTCATATTATTATATAAAATATGTATTTATTTAGTTTGCGCTCCAGTTGTGTAGGTCAGAGGGTCCAGGTTACTGAGGAGGCTGCTGATTGTCCCTTTGTTGTGATAGTTAGGGGTTTGTAGCTAACTTGCCTTTGTTAAGAAGAGTTCTGTATGTATCTGCTGTGAGCAGGCCACATGTGAAAACAGAGAACTGAGCTGCACTGTGGATTTTTCTTGTTAGCAAGTAAAAGTCATGTTAACACCGACATAATTACAAAATCCATTATGTGGTCTAACAAATGTGTTGAATCCGTTTCCCTCCTCATGAAACATTTGCAATGTCAATTGCTGAAGCGAGTACTATCTTGCAGTCTTCTTCATCTCTGCCTTTCCTGGTGCATTTTTTGCGTTTATCACTTTTGCGTTCTTGTAATTCGGGAATATATCATTTTATTTCAAATTGCAAATGCTGAAGCTCAGACTCTGAAGAACGAAGAAACTGTCCAAATACTGACAGTTTGGACTATTTATGTGGAGAAAGATCTGCATTCAACTTGTGAGCTGTTGGTTGGCCTCCACTAACGTCATGTGTCATAAATACTGTGTTCATGTCCACAGAGAGAGGAAAAGGAGGGCTGTTTCTGTGGAGGAGCAGCTCTCCTGCTGTTCTTTGTGTCAGGACGTCCTGAAGGATCCAGTCTCTACCAGCTGTGGACACTGGTTCTGTAGACAGTGCATCACCTCATACTGGGACCCGTCTGCTTCATCGGGAGACTCCTCCTGTCCCCAGTGTGCAGAAAGATCCAGAACCAGACCTGAGCTGCAGACAGACAGTCAGACCAGCACTGTACAAAGTAAGACTGAAGATCTGTCTGCTGATGTCATCATCTCTGAAAACAGGACAGGAATCTTTACCTTATCTTTTACCTTATCTATCCTACTGAACATTAACACAGTGAGAAATATTTCTTTTGAATTATACCTTTTTTTCTTCTGTTTCAGCAGAAAGTGGTCTGCAGGAGGTTTTAGATGAACATCAGATTAGTCTGAGCAGCACATGTGAATGTGTGACTCAAGGAACTGATGAAACAGGAAGTGAAATCCTCCTCATCAGCATCTACACTGAAGTCTACATCACAGAGGGACAGAGTGAAGAGGTTAATACCCAACATGAAGTGAGGCAGCTTGAAACAGCTTCCAAGATGGAAACCCTCCATGACGCTCCAATCAAGTGTCAGGACATCTTTAAAGTCTTACCTGACCAACAGAAACACATCAGAGTTGTTCTGATGAATGGCGTCGCTGGTGCTGGAAAAACCTTCTCAGTGCAGAAGTTCACTCTGGACTGGGCACAGCGCTCCGAAAACCAAGATATCAGTCTGCTGATTCTGTTCTCGTTCAGGTCGCTGAACTTGATCAAAGATGAGCAGTACAGTCTGATCATGCTGATCCATATTTTCTATCCAACATTACAGAAGCTCACAGCAGAGAAACTCGCTGTCTGTAAAGTTTTGTTCATCTTTGACGGCCTGGATGAAAGCAGACTTTCACTGGATTTCAACAACAGTGAGGTCGTGTCTGATGTCACACAGAAGTCATCAGTCAGCGTGCTGTTGACAAACCTCTTCATGGGGAAGCTGCTTCCCTCGGCTCTCATCTGGATAACTTCCCGACCTGCAGCAGCCAATCAGATCCCTTCTTCATGTGTGGACAGGGTAACAGAAGTACGAGGCTTCACTGACGCCCAGAAGGAGGAGTACTTCAGGAGGAGATTCAGTGATGAAGAGCAGTCCAGCAGAATCATCTCACACATCAAGACATCCAGGAGTCTCCACATCATGTGTCACATCCCAGTCTTCTGCTGGATCACTGCTACAGTTCTGGATCACATGTTGACCAGAGACCAGAGAAGAAAGCTGCCCAAGACCCTGACTGGCCTGTACTCACACTTCATGCTGGTTCAGACGAAGAGGAAGAAGAACAAGTATGATGGGGGACATGAGACGAGTCCACAGGAGCTGACGGAGGCTGACAGAGATCTTCTTCTGAAGCTGGGGAGGCTGGCGTTTGAACAACTGGAGAAAGGAAACATCATGTTCTACCAAGAAGACCTGGAGCAGTGTGGTCTTGATGTCACAATGGCCTCAGTGTTATCAGGATTTTGTACAGAGATCTTCAAAAGAGAGAGTGTGATCTTCAAGAAAACAGTCTACAGCTTTGTTCATCTGACTGTTCAGGAGTTTCTGGCTGCAGTCTACATGTACCACTGTTACACCAACAGGAAGACAGAGGTACTGGAGGACTTCCTGGGAAAAGACCACAAACACAGTGGCTCAAAGTCAAAGTCTTTTCTCTGGAAACTTTTTTCAAATGTCAGAAACAATGACAGCTGTGACTCATCACTGGATGCCCTCCTGAAGGGAGCAATGAAGAAATCTCTCCGAAGTAAAAATGGCCACCTGGACCTGTTTGTCCGCTTCCTTCATGGCCTCTCTCTGCAGTCCAACCAGAGGCTCTTAGGAGGCCTGCTGGGTCAGACAAAGAACAGTCCAGAAATCATCCAGAGAGTCATCAACAACCTGAAGAAGATGAACAGTGATAATACTTCTCCTGACAGAAGCATTAACATCATCCACTGTCTAATGGAGATGAACGACCGCTCAGTACATCAGGATATCCAGTGGTTCCTGAAGTACCACAAGAGATCAAAGACGTACCTCTCTGTGATCCACTGCTCAGCTCTGGCCTACATGCTGCAGATGTCAGAGGAGGTTCTGGATGAGTTGATCCTGAAGAAGTACAACACATCATGGGAGGGACGACGGAGACTGATCCCAGCTGTGAGGAACTGCAGAAAGGCTAAGTAAGTCTTGATGTGATAAGTGTTGTAAATCATTGTAGATCAGTAGTTAAGTTAAGTTAAATTATTACTTAAGTTAAGTAATAATATAAAATTCTTCTTATTGTTGAAATAGTGCTTTAAATGTTTATAGCTGAAATTTTCCTGTGTCTGGATGTGAACCTGACAGCAGCAGGTAGCAAAGAGAGATGATCTTTCCCAATTGTAACCATTCAATATCCTGCAGAGAAATTAATAATAATAACACACATTGAGCAGGTCTAAACCGTACTCTTCAGTTTTAATTTTAATATCATATATGTGTCATTACAGACTTTCTGGCTGTGGAATCTCAGAGACTCACTGTGAAGTTTTGGCCTCAGCTCTGAAGTCCAACCCTCATCTGACAGAGCTGGACCTGAGTAAAAGCAACCTGCCTGATTCAGGGGTGAAGCTTCTGTCTGCAGGACTGGAGAGTCCAAACTGTAGACTGGAGACTCTGAGGTCAGTTCACTGGTTGTTTTTATCTATATGTTCAATTCAAATCCTTCACTGAAGTTTGTTGGTTCATAATTTTCAGGATTTGCCTGAGCACAAATCTGTGGATCTGTGTTCTGTGTAAAAATGACTTCCAAAGTTTAAATTAATATGAGACTTGATATGTGTAATATGAGTTACACATATAAAGTAAGTGTCTCTGTGTTTCTTCATTGTTTCCTGGCTGAGCTGCAGTGGAGAGATCAAAACTCAAAGAGGGAATTTTGTACTAAATATTCTGAAACTTTGAGTCAGACAAATCAAGTGTGAGTCTACCAGACTGCCAAAGCCTCATATTAGCTTCAGCTAAATATATTAAATAATTTCCTACAGTGTAGCTGTGTTAGGAATGGACCACTTCAGGAATAATTGATTAATACATAGTAATGTTGAACTGCACATTTAAAATCTGACCACAATTAATATGGGAGAAGGTAATTGATTGATTATACATGTATTTTTATTTACATCATTTATTCTTTATTCAGGTTGACAGACTGCAGTTTGTCAAAGATCAGCTGTGCTTCTCTGGCCTCAGCTCTGAAGTCCAACCCCTCCTCCCATCTGAGAGAGCTGGATCTGAGTGGAAACAAGCTGAAGGATTCAGGAGTGAAGCATCTGTGTGATTTCCTGGAGAGTCCAGACTGTAGACTGGAGACTCTGAGGTCAGACACAATTTTATTTCCCTCTGTGCTGAGATTAATGTGATGTGACAGTTGTGACATGAAGCTGATATTTTGTTGATCCACAATGAGTAATGGAAAATTATACTTTCTTCTTTAGTGGTTTAGTCCATTTACTGTGTCAGTGTTGACAGGAGAGGAGCAAAAAAGTGCTGGAAGTCAGGTTCAAGATTTAGAAAGGAGATTAATATAAATACTTACACAAATAAGTGAGACAGAGATTGATAGTCTTGAACATAATAAATATATCACTTATGCCTTTAAAACAGCTGCTATTAAACCCTTATTAAAAACAACCCAACCTGGATGGCAACACTCTACAGGCCGATATCCAACCTTCCATTTCTTAGTAAGATACTAAATAATAATAAAAATTATTAAAAAAAAGGTTCCTCAGACTAAACTGATGAAAACTGTTTGTATCCTCTTTGACCAAAGCACAGCATTCAATATGACTCACTGTTGTCCTACTCGAGTGTCTTGACAAGTGGGTTGGGTTCCCTGACTGTATGTTTAACTGGTTTAAAACAAACATCAAAGGGAGAAAGTTTTACATTGGTCTTGGAGATCATGTGTCCGAGGATCATGACTACAGCTTTGAGGTTTCACAGGGGAGCTGCCTTGGTCCTTTATTATCCTCACTGTACATGCTGCCACTTGGTGACATCATCAGAGAGCAAAATGTATGTTTCCATAGTTGCTCAGATGATGCACAACCATACATCTAAATGATGATGCAGCTATAAACTACAGCTGTTGTCTGGCAATAAATATATGGATGAGCAATAATTTCTTAAAGTTAAATGAGGACAAAACTGAGATCCTTCTAGTCGGTAAAACTAAAAAAAGAAAGATGAGGAAAAAGACTGATTCATGCCTTCATCTCAAGCTGACTTGATTACTGTAATGAACTTTTTACTGGCCTCCCGAAAAAAAACACTGAGAGGCTTCAGCTCATTCAAAACTCTGCAGCTTGAATATCAACCAAAACATCAACTGCACTGGCTTCGTGTAAGTTTCAGAATTGACTTTAAGGTCGTTACATACAAATCCCTTAATGTGCCTGAACCAAGCTACATGGCTAACTCCCTTGTTAACTATTTGCCTTTAAGAACACTGCAATTGTGCTGATTGATTTCAAAGACAAGGCATAACACAAAGACTTGCAAGTAATGCAGGTTTTGTTTTGTCAACTGTTTTGCAAATATAAAACTAAACATATAGATGTGTCATCTTTTAATCTGTTTGGCTGCACAACATGAGTTTATATATATGGAGTCAGTAGAGGAGCTTCAGAGTTTAAAAGGTGAAATCCCTCCATCTTTATTGAAGTAGCAGCTTTGTGTCAGTAATATTAATGAGAACTCTTTTTCACTGTTTGTATTTGATAGTTTTTAACCTGAATCCTGTTGGGTTGATTTGTTTGGTGTTTAGATTTAAACGTTATTCAGTTCTGAACAGATTATAAAACATTGAATGATTTTAAGCATGAATTTTGTCTTCTAAAGTGACATAATGTATTCTTTATTCAGATTGAAGGCCTGCAGGTTGTCAGAGATCAGTTGTGATTATCTGGTCTCAGCTCTGAAGTCCAACCCCTCCCATCTGAGAGAGCTGGATCTGGATTACAACAACCTGGAAGATTCAGACATGAAGTTGCTGTCTGCTCTTAAGGAGAGTCCAGACTGTAGACTGGAGACTCTGAGGTCAGTAGAGAGTTGGAATCAGATGACTGTTGTTGTTGTGTTGATGTCTGCAGGAAATAAAGCTGGATTACAGTTGACAGACTTAAAAGATGTATAGAGACAGTGATCCTCATCATCATTCTGTCAAACCATCAAATCTGATCTCAAAGTGTTCTCTCATTTCAACACTAAACAATTGATCAGTTCATCTTTGTCAGAGCTCTAAGATCAGTCTGACTGCAGCCTGCAAATCACTGGCTCTGATTTCACACAAGCATCATTACGTTTAGTAACCATGTGGTCTTTATACAGACCAGAACCTCTGCTGAAGTCCAGGAATCACAGCAGCTGTTTATCTAAGAGCTCTGACTGATTGTCATATGATGATTTAACAGCAGAAAAGATCTTCAAATCCCACAGAGACTCTAGCCTTAGGGCCCCATCTAGCGGTCGGAGCACAGCGGATGGTGGGCGTGGCGCATGTGTCTTTGTTAGTTTGCCCCGGCGCAGTTGTCATTTTCTCGCCCTGCGCCCACGTTGTCTAAATAGCAAATGCACTTGCACTGGTCTGTTCACCCATAGCCGTGTTGATCTCTAAATGAGTTGTCAGGCGCATTGATGGCACGTTGCTATTTTAAGGCAAAGGAAGGCAATTGCGCTACTGACCAAAAAAAAACCATGTCTGAAGTCACTGGTGCATATTTCACTGTTATTATAAGAGCGCATTATCAAGAGTTAAATATGCACCTAGATAGGGGGGTGCGCAGCGCGCAGACACGGTGCCTGTTACGCACACGGACACGCAGCAGCACACAAACATGCAAAACATCACTAATAAAAGGACTACAATGTGAATTCGTATTATGATGTACATCAACATATTAAAAATACATGTCATATTAGTTAGTCATAATATTAATCAGATTTAATTAATTGTAAAAAAACAACAAACATATTAAATGAAAATGAGCCTTCCACTGTTTGGGGGGGGGGGGGTATCAGCACCTTGGAGAGTGTCGCTGCGGACAGTCCTACCAACTGTATAAAGGGTTAACATGAGTTTTTGAACAATATTTTACTCATATTATTGAGATGACATTGGTCAGGTTAACATACTTTCAACAATTAAAACCCTGCTGAGTTTACCACATGACTGACCAAAATGATTTTAAAGAGAACTAGAGTTTATTAAATTAGCTGATGACACCAGGCTGCTGCAGTATAACCACACACACCTCTACACTCGTCAGACTGTTCGGTTATATCTCTATATTCTTTCTTTTTATGAATTAAATGTTGGGTTAGCAGCTCATCAGCCAACTTTCTTTTCAGCAAAAGTAACTTGTGTTTTATTCTTGAAACCCATTGTTGACAAATGCGGCATTATAATATTAATCCGCCATAGTGACAGCGCTCTTAGCTTTTAAAGGGAATGGGAAATAACACTGATTTACGGTTTACTGCGTGTTATGCCCAAAACACGCCTATGATTAATGAGGGGGCTTAAGTCCAACCCTTTTAGACCATGCGCAAGGCAAATTGACTGTTTTTCCGCCGTTAAAATAGCAAAGAGAATCCAAAGTGGATTTGGACCTGCCCCAAAGGCACTTGCGCCACCCGCTTCACGCCATGCGCTATAGATTGTTAAAATGGGGCCCTTGAACTTTGATAAGAGTTGACATGTATCAGCAGTAAATTCATCAGTAAACTGATGAGTGAATGTCTCTGTTTCTGCAGTAATGATGTGTTCATGACACTCAGCACTTTATTTCCTCTGTGTACTTCAGTGAAATTTGCAGAGGAAACAGACTTGGTGGTAAAAGTGTGTGCAGGTGTGTGAGCTTGGAGCTCAGTGTGTTCACTCCAACACGTTAACATGAGAGCTGAAAGGAAGCAAGCTACGCTGCACAGCTGTTCAACTCCTGGTCTGAACAGGACTGAAGTCCCTGCTGCTCTTTATACTGGATGTGCTGCATCACTGACTGACAGCTGATGAAGTGAGTCTCACTAAACACTCATTTATCACCTCTGCTGTTTTTTCTTCCCTCATCAGCGGGTGGTTGCCTCTGTATGAGTTTCAGTGAACATCCAGGAGTGTTGAGAGTTACAGCTGGATCCTGATGATCTATCTGGACCGGACTCTGGATCTGGATTTTGTCATCTTAAGTTAAGTGTCTTCACTGACTTTAAGCTGAACAGTTATCTCTTTACCGATTTGTTATACGTGAGCTGTGTGATGCAGAAAGAAGGTGTGTCCCCCAGACTAGATTTGTCTCTGCTGGGCCCATTTCTATGTTGGATCCTTCTGTCACAAAAGAGAGCAGAGTGGACTCAAATACAAGAGACCACAAACAGAGCTGCAGAAAAATATTTTAATTTCAGGCAAAAATAAAACTAGACAAGAACTCAACAGAGGATCCAACAAAGACTGAACAGAAAACCAAGACTTCAATACTAACAGTCCTAACGAGGGAATGAGGAACAGGTGACACAACACAAGGGCAGGGTGGGAGCTGATTGGCTGAAAGGACCCCACCAGGACACACCATCTAAATGTTTGAATATACTTTATTTTAAATGTCCATTATTCTCATAATATCTTATTCATTTCTTTAGAGATTTACATTTCCATCTAAGTTCATGTATATTCATGAGTCATTTATTATTGGAAACTTTATTCTCATATATGTTGAATTGTTTGTTTTTCTGTAGACACAAATGTTTGCATGTTTGGTGCTGAGGAGAAATCTAGAAAGCAGGTTCAATAAACTCTGACTTTAACCCTTTGATGATGTACGCTTGGAAAGGCGTCAAGGTTAAAATACAGATTTAAAATATTAAGAAATCTATTTGTATCTTAGCTCAACAGCATTCAGTGACTTTGTTTCCGCAACTTCAACAAATGTAATAAATTTAAACATTCGTCACTGAATTATTTATGATTTTATTTTTTCTTATCCCATTCTTTCTTTATTTTTATTCTTTTTATATATATTTTTTTATACATGTGTATATCATAATAATATTCTTTTATATTAAGATATATATAGGCCTACATGTTTAAGGGGAGGAAGGGAGGGAAAAAAAGAAGGGTATTGATGTTAAGTTGGTTTAAAAGTGTATCGAGACTGTTATTTTATCTTTTTTTGGATCTACAGCAACTACTGGCAATGACATTACTGTATGCAATGCTCTGAAAAAATAAAAATATAAAAAACAGGAAATGCTGTTAAAATATATTGACTGGCAGCTGTCTTGTGTGCACAGTCACAGTGTTATAACAGGAGGACATGCAGAGGTTTTATTCTGAGCTGAAGCTCAATTCACATTGTGTAATATTTTATTGTAAGAGCAAAAACTGTTGTTCAAAGAAATGACTCACAGAGCTATTCACATAAAAGTTGTAATTTCAGGAAGTCCTCAGCAATAAACTAATATCCAACCAGGATTTATATTCTGACAGACAGTAAACATCCACAAATTACTTGCTACCTGCTTTCTGGAATACAGCACAGGTATCATTTTATTACCAACAAACCTTTATGGTTCATGTTTAAGTGTTATTATTCCACTTTTCCGTCCAGCAGCTGTCCTCCTTCTGTGGTTGTTGTTGGTTTTCTGTGAAGGTGACACAGTTCAAGTTAAAGATCCCTCCAGACTTATACCAAGACATATAAAAATACTCTGCTTGGAACAATAATTTGTGTTTGATTTGTTTTTTCTGCTAAAAAAGTACATTTACTATATTAAAACCCTTAAAATGACATCTCCTCCCTCGTTGAAAAATACAGAATCTCCAACTCTGTAATGTAGTTTTAAGCAGATATAATGACATTTTAAATATTTATTAATGTACAGTATTTAACAGCAATTATAATTTCTTATATAAAGACATATTTTTACACTTGTGTTTTACTATATTGTCATTCCTTATGTGTTTATACAGCAGCCAGTCTGTCCTCATGTACCTGAACATGAGTTTCTTTTATCACAGCAGAGTGAATTATATGTTTTATGTAGTTTGTCATTTTTATGTCTGTGCTTCTACTTTGCATGTTTTAGTCAGTGTCGACTAATGTTGTTTCATTGTGTCCCTATTTCTATTAATACTCCTTGTTTCTTTGTTTTTCATGTCTTGTATTATGTGTTCAGTTAGAGACTTGACCTCTGCTTCATATTTCCTGAAACTCAACATACTTGCCTGCTGTTCAGCCATGAACAAACAAAGCAACGCAGATAAGACACACACACACAAATACACACACACACACACACACACACACACACACACACACACACACACACACACACAATGGGAGGAGGAACCAACATCTAGGGACTAAAAGTGAAAGTATTCAGTCATTCTTTTATAGTCAACAGAGCAGAAGGCGGCAAACAGCAAGTCTGAGGCAGGTGAGTGTTAATATTGCTGTGAGGAATTATTGATCTATCCGCTCATTACTGATCATATTTTTTGTTTAGGTGATTAAACTGTTTGAGAAAAATTTGAAATCACAGTGTTGATATCTTCATAATATTGTTTCTCTTCTTTCCGTGGTTTCTGTGTCATCACAGCAATGTAATGTGACTTAATGCTGAGCTCTAAATAGGAGAAGTCACAGTTAACAATAACACAGATGCAGTGGTGTGCACAAGGGGGGGCAGGGGCGGTCGCCCCCCCTCGTGGCCCAATTGTTGAAAAACGTGCGCTAAAGTGCCCTCTTGGGAGCCAAAACACATGCTAAGGTGCCCTCGTCAGTGGCGAGAACGCGCTGTATGTGCCCTTTTTTTTTCTTTTCGCCCCTGCCCTTCAAAAAGTCTGTGCACGCCACTGCACAGATGTTTATGTGAAGTCTGTTTGTTGGATTTAAACCAGAGTCAAAGTTGATCTTTGTGATGACTAGAAAACACACATGGTTGTAGTTAAAGTCATGTAAACTAATAAGAAGCTAATAACTTGAGAGGCAGGACTGGGTTTATTATAATGTGTATGTGTGTGTGTGTGTGTGTCTCCAGTGTTATTGGTTTACCTCTCAGACTCCAGAAGATGAAGGAAGAAGAGGAAGAGGAGGATGGAGCAGAGTCTCTAATATCCAGCTGTCCATCTATGAAGAGTGACCGGTCTAAAGGTCATCCTCCATACTTCAGTAATGAACCTGGACCCTCAGACACAAAGTAAGAGACTGTTTCTACTGTAAACTGACCTGAAGAATTTACAGGAGATAAATGTTTATAATGTGTTATATTCATTCACAGTTCTGGGTCATTTATCAGTATTGAACAATGACTTCAGTCTTTCTCTGACTTTCAAGTTAATGTGTGTAGAATACTAACTGGGTTTGGGTTAATGTATAACTATAGATAATACAATACAAAGAAGACAACCCTCCAGTAAAGAACAATGGGAGGAGGACAGTTAGGCAGTAAAGGCAGTCATAAACGTGTTTTATATCCACATGAGGAAAACCAAGTACACACATGCTCATAGACACACGTATTTGTCTTTATACCTTGTGAGGATCCTAATAGACATGATGCATCCATTAGCCCCTTACCCTAACCTTAAACATCACAACCAAATCCCTAAACTGAACCTAAACCCAATTCTAGCCTTAACATTTAGACCAGTTCTTAACCCTCAATTTGCCTTTTGAAGTTGTGAGGATCGTCCTTGTCCTCACAAAGCAGGTTTTCAACTGAAATGGGTTAATAAGATAAGATAAGATAAGATAAGATAAGATAAGATAAGATAAGATATTCCTTTATTTGTCCCGCAAAGGGGAAATTTGCATTATTACAGCAGCAAAGTGGACAGTAAAAATAGAATAGAAGAGCAGCAATAAGAAAGAATAAAGAACAATACAAATAATTGTGACATTATTTACAGTATTTACAAGAGTAAATAATAGATATGTATATAGTAGATACGCACATACACACACAGTTACAGTAAAGAAGAAAGATAGCAGACAACAGGTTTGGAGTCAATGTGAAACTATTTAGTCTGTGTAAAGTCAACAGAGCAGAATGAGCTCAAAGTGTGTTTGCAGAAGGAGGAGAACAGTGTGTCTTTTGTGCATGTCTTTAATCATGTGTTTCTGTGTCACATGTTTAAATTAAATTCATACCTGACAATATGCAGCAGCAAATGTCCTGTATGTAACTTTGTATCATCTACTCTGCTCTATTTTAAGATTATAGATCATGGTTTGTTGTTGATTGTTAATAACAATCTGTTGAATGCTATATTCACATCATTTTGTATAAGAAACTAAACATTTGTGACAATTTTTAGTTAAAGCTTGTTGTGTGTAACAGTGGAGGGGCGTTCCAACAGGACATCATCGGGTACAGATATATTTTGTTATAAAATAAATTGTAGTAATGTTAAACAACTCCAACCCAACCTGTTTTTCTTGTTTGTTGGTTTTCTTGTTCTTTGACAGTCAGATGCTGCAACACATTAAAAAAAAGAAAAGAAAAAATTTCCACTGTACATACAGTATATATGGCCACGTTTCCCTGTAGAGGATGGATTTAAACCAGAGTCAAAGTTGATCTTTGTGTTGACTAGAAAACACACATGGTTGTATTGGGTTTATTATACTGTGTGTGTGTGTGTGTGTGTGTGTGTGTGTGTGTGTGTGTGTTTGTCTGCAGTGTTACTGGTTTACCTCTGAGACTCCAGAAGATGAAGGAAGAGGAGGAAGAGGAGGATGGAGCAGAGTCTGTAGTATCCAGCTGTCTGTCTATGAAGAGTGACCGGTCTAAAGGTGATGGTCCAGTCTTCAGTAATGAACCTGGACCCTCAGACACAAAGTAAGAGACTGTTTCTACTGTAAACTGACCTGAAGATGATTCAGTGAGATGGTTTTATTTTGAGGGAATTTTATTTTGAAATATCATCAATAGCGTTAATATTATACAGTGTAGGATGACCAAAATCATGATACACAACAAGGTTCACCGGATTATCATACTACAACAGTTATTTCAGGAAAAAAAAAATTGCATATTTTTGGGTAATTTTATTTTGAAATTTCGTCAATAGCGTTAATATTATTCACTGTAGTCTCACCAAATTCACTCCACACAGCAAGGGTCACCTGATAATCATACTACAACAGTTATTTCAGAAAAAAAACTTGCATATTTCTGGGGAATTTTATTTTGAAATATCGTCAATAGCGTTAATATTATACAGTGTAGGATGACCAAAATCATGATACACAACAAGGGTCACCTGATAATCATACTACAACAGTCATTTCAGAAAAAAAATCTTTTTGCATATTTTTGGGGAATTTTATTGTGAAAAATCGTCAATAGCGTTAATATTATACAGTGTAGGATGACCAAAATCATGCTACACAACAAGGGTCACCTAATAATCATACTACAACAGTTATTTCAGGGGGGAAATTTTTTTAATATTTTTGGGGAATTTGATTGTGAAAAATCGTCAATAGCGTTAATATTATACAGTGTAGGATGACCAAAATCATGATACACAACAAGGGTCACCTGATAATCATACTACAACAGTCATTTCAGGGGGGAAAAAAATTGTATATTTTTGGGGAATTTGATTGTGAAAAATCGTCAATAGCGTTAATATTATACAGTGTAGGATGACCAAAATCATGATACACAAAAGGGGTAACCTGATAATCAATACTACAACAGTCATTTCAGAAAAAAAAATCTTTTTGTATATTTTTGGGGAATTTGATTGTGAAAAATCGTCAATAGCGTTAATATTATACAGTGTAGGATGACCAATATCATGATACACAAAAGGGGTAACCTGATAATCATACTACAACAGTCATTTCAGAAAAAAAATCTTTTTGCATATTTTTGGGGAATTTTATTGTGAAAAATCATCAATAGCGTTAATATTATACAGTGTAGGATGACCAAAATCATGATACACAACAAGGGTCACCTGATAATCATACTACAACAGTTATTTCAGGGGGGGGAAAAATTGTATATTTTTGGGGAATTTGATTGTGAAAAATCGTCAATAGCGTTAATATTATACAGTGTAGGATGACCAAAATCATGATACACAACAAGGGTCACCTGATAATCATACTACAACAGTCATTTCAGAAAAAAAATCTTTTTGCATATTTTTGGGGAATTTGATTGTGAAAAATCGTCAATAGCGTTAATATTATACAGTGTAGGATGACCAAAAACTTGCTACACAACAAGGGTCACCTGATAATCATACTACAACAGTTATTTCAGGGGTGAAAAAAATTGTATATTTTTGGGGAATTTTATTGTGAAAAATCGTCAATAGCGTTAATATTATACAGTGTAGGATGACCAAAATCATGATACACAACAAGGGTCACCTAATAATCATACTACAACAGTTATTTCAGGGGGGAAAAAAATTGTATATTTTTGGGGAATTTTATTGTGAAAAATCGTCAATAGCGTTAATATTATACAGTGTAGGATGACCAAAATCATGATACACAACAAGGGTCACCTGATAATCATACTACAACAGTCATGTCAGACAAAAAATCTTTTTGCATATTTTTGGGGAATTTTATTTTGAAAAATCGTCAATAGCGCTAATATTATACAGTGTAGGATGACCAAAATCATGATACACAACAAGGGTCACCTGATAATCATACTACAACAGTTATTTCAGGGGGAAAAAAATTGCATATTTTTGGGGAATTTTATTTTGAAATATCGTCAATAGCGTTAATATTATATAGTGTAGGAAGACCAAAATCATGCTACACAACAAGGGTCACCTAATAATCATACTACAACAGTCATTTCATGGAGGGAAAAAATTTTATATTTTTGGGGAATTTTATTGTGAAAAATCGTCAATAGCGTTAATATTATACAGTGTAGGATGACCAAAATTATGATACACAACAAGGGTCACCTGATAATCATACTACAACAGTTATTTCAGGGGGGGAAAAATTTTTATATTTTTGGGAATTTGATTGTGAAAAATCGTCAATAGCGTTAATATTATACAGTGTAGGATGACCAAAATTATGATACACAACAAGGGTCACCTGATAATCATACTACAACAGTTATTTCAGGGGGGGAAAAAATTGTATATTTTTGGGGAATTTGATTGTGAAAAATCGTCAATAGCGTTAATATTATACAGTGTAGGATGACCAAAATCATGATACACAACAAGGGTCACCTGATAATCATACTACAACAGTTATTTCAGAAAAAAAATCTTTTTGCATATTTTTGGGGAATTTGATTGTGAAAAATCGTCAATAGCGTTAATATTATACAGTGTAGGATGACCAAAAACTTGCTACACAACAAGGGTCACCTAATAATCATACTACAACAGTCATTTCATGGAGGGAAAAAATTGTATATTTTTGGGGAATTTTATTGTGAAAAATCGTCAATAGCGTTAATATTATACAGTGTAGGATGACCAAAATTATGATACACAACAAGGGTCACCTGATAATCATACTACAACAGTTATTTCAGGGGGGGAAAAAATTGTATATTTTTGGGGAATTTGATTGTGAAAAATCGTCAATAGCGTTAATATTATACAGTGTAGGATGACCAAAATCATGATACACAACAAGGGTCACCTGATAATCATACTACCACAGTCATGTCAGACAAAAAATCTTTTTGCATATTTTTGGGGAATTTGATTGTGAAAAATCATCAATAGCGTTAATATTATACAGTGTAGGATGACCAAAATCATGATACACAACAAGGGTCACCTGATAATCATACTACAACAGTCATGTCAGACAAAAAATCTTTTTGCATATTTTTGGGGAATTATATTTTGGAAAATCGTCAATAGCGTTAATATTATACAGTGTAGGATGACCAAAATCATGATACACAACAAGGGTCACCTGATAATCATACTACAACAGTTATTTCAGGGGGGAAAAAATTGCATATTTTTGGGGAATTTTATTTTGAAATATCGTCAATAGCGTTAATATTATACAGTGTAGGATGACCAAAATCATGCTACACAACAAGGGTCACCTGATAATCATACTACAACAGTTATTTCAGGGGGGAAAAATTGCATATTTTTGGGTAATTTTATTTTGAAATATCGTCAATAGCGTTAATATTATACAGTGTAAGATGACCAAAATCATGCTACACAACAAGGGTCACCTAATAATCATACTACAACAGTCATTTCATGGAGGGAAAAAATTGTATATTTTTGGGGAATTTTATTGTGAAAAATCGTCAATAGCGTTAATATTATACAGTGTAGGATGACCAAAATCATGCTACACAACAATGGTCACCTGATAATCATACTACAACAGTTATTTCAGGGGGAAATTTTTTTTATATTTTTGGGGAATTTGATTGTGAAAAATCGTCAATAGCGTTAATATTATACAGTGTAGGATGACCAAAATCATGATACACAACAAGGGTCACCTGATAATCATACTACAACAGTCATGTCAGACAAAAAATCTTTTTGCATATTTTTGGGGAATTTTATTGTGAAAAATCGTCAATAGCGTTAATATTATACAGTGTAGGATGACCAAAATCATGCTACACAACAATGGTCACCTGATAATCATACTACAACAGTCATTTCAGAAAAAAAATCGTTTTGCATATTTTTGGGGAATTTTATTGTGAAAAATCGTCAATAGCGTTAATATTATACAGTGTAGGATGACCAAAGTCATGCTACACAACAATGGTCACCTGATAATCATACTACAACAGTCATTTCAGAAAAAAAATCTTTTTGCATTTTTTTGGGGAATTTGATTGTGAAAAATCGTCAATAGCGTTAATATTATACAGTGTAGGATGACCAAAATCATGATAGACAACAAGGTTCACCGGATTATCATACTACAACAGTTATTTCAGGAAAAACATTGCATATTTTTGGGTAAATTTATTTTGAAATATCGTCAATAGCGTTAATATTATTCACTGTAGTCTCACCAAATTCACTCCACACAACAAGTGTCACCTGATAATCATACTACAACAGTTATTTCAGAAAAAAAAATTGCATATTTTTGGGTAATTTTATTTTGAAATATCGTCAATAGCGTTAATATTATACAGTGTAGGATGACCAAAATCATGCTACACAACAAGGGTCACCTGATAATCATACTACAACAGTCATTTCAGAAAAAAGATCTTTTTGCATATTTTTGGGGAATTTGATTGTGAAAAATCGTCAATAGCGTTAATATTATACAGTGTAGGATGACCAAAATCATGATACACAACAAGGTTCACCGGATTATCATACTACAACAGTTATTTCAGGAAAAAAAAAATTACATATTTTTGGGTAAATTTATTTTGAAATATCGTTAATAGCGTTAATATTATTCACTGTAGTCTCACCAAATTCACTCCACACAACAAGGGTCACCTGATAATCATACTACAACAGTTTTTTCAGGGGGGAAATTCTTTTTATATTTTTGGGGAATTTGATTGTGAAAAATCGTCAATAGCGTTAATATTATACAGTGTAGGATGACCAAAATCATGATACACAACAAGGGTCACCTGATAATCATACTACAACAGTCATGTCAGACAAAAAATCTTTTTGCATATTTTTGGGGAATTTGATTGTGAAAAATCATCAATAGCGTTAATATTATACAGTGTAGGATGACCAAAATCATGATACACAACAAGGGTCACCTGATAATCATACTACAACAGTCATTTCAGAAAAAAAATCTTTTTGCATATTTTTGGGGAATTTTATTGTGAAAAATCGCCAAAAGCGTTAATATTATACACTGTATACTCAACAAAATCATGCTACACAACAAGAGTCACCTGATAATCATACTACAACAGTTATTTCATAAAAAAAATCTTTTTGCATATTTTTGGGGAATTTGATTGTGAAAAATCATCAATAGCGTTAATATTATACAGTGTAGGATGACCAAAATCATGCTACACAACAAGGGTCACCTAATAATCATACTACAACAGTTATTTCAGGGGGGAAATTTTTTTTATATTTTTGGGGAATTTGATTGTGAAAAATCGTCAATAGCGTTAATATTATACAGTGTAGGATGACCAAAATCATGATACACAACAAGGGTCACCTGATAATCATACTACAACAGTCATTTCAGAAAAAAAATCTTTTTGCATATTTTTGGGGAATTTTATTGTGAAAAATCGTCAATAGCGTTAATATTATACAGTGTAGGATGACCAAAATCATGATACACAACAAGGGTCACCTGATAATCATACTACAACAGTCATGTCAGACAAAAAATCTTTTTGCATATTTTTGGGGAATTATATTTTGGAAAATCGTCAATAGCGTTAATATTATACAGTGTAGGATGACCAAAATCATGATACACAACAAGGGTCACCTAATAATCATACTACAACAGTTATTTCAGGGGGGAAAAAATTGCATATTTTTGGGGAATTTTATTTTGAAATATCGTCAATAGCGTTAATATTATACAGTGTAGGATGACCAAAATCATGCTACACAACAAGGGTCACCTGATAATCATACTACAACAGTTATTTCAGGGGGAAAAAAATTGCATATTTTTGGGTAATTTTATTTTGAAATATCGTCAATAGCGTTAATATTATACAGTGTAAGATGACCAAAATCATGCTACACAACAAGGGTCACCTAATAATCATACTACAACAGTCATTTCATGGAGGGAAAAAATTGTATATTTTTGGGGAATTTGATTGTGACAAATCGTCAATAGCGTTAATATTATACAGTGTAGGATGACCAAAATCATGCTACACAACAAGGGTCACCTGATAATCATACTACAACAGTTATTTCAGGGGGAATTTTTTTTAATATTTTTGGGGAATTTGATTGTGAAAAATCGTCAATAGCGTTAATATTATACAGTGTAAGATGACCAAAATCATGATACACAACAAGGGTCACCTGATAATCATACTACAACAGTCATTTCAGAAAAAAAATCGTTTTGCATATTTTTGGGGAATTTTATTGTGAAAAATCGTCAATAGCGTTAATATTATACAGTGTAGGATGACCAAAATCATGCTACACAACAAGGGTCACCTGATAATCATACTACAACAGTTATTTCAGGGGGGAAAAAATTGCATATTTTTGGGGAATTTTATTTTGAAATATCGTCAATAGCGTTAATATTATACAGTGTAGGATGACCAAAATCATGCTACACAACAAGGGTCACCTGATAATCATACTACAACAGTTATTTCAGGGGGAAAAAAATTGCATATTTTTGGGGAATTTTATTTTGAAATATCGTCAATAGCGTTAATATTATACAGTGTAAGATGACCAAAATCATGCTACACAACAAGGGTCACCTAATAATCATACTACAACAGTCATTTCATGGAGGGAAAAAATTGTATATTTTTGGGGAATTTTATTGTGAAAAATCGTCAATAGCGTTAATATTATACAGTGTAGGATGACCAAAATTATGATACACAACAAGGGTCACCTGATAATCATACTACAACAGTTATTTCAGGGGGGGAAAAAATTGTATATTTTTGGGGAATTTGATTGTGAAAAATCGTCAATAGCGTTAATATTATACAGTGTAGGATGACCAAAATCATGATACACAACAAGGGTCACCTGATAATCATAATACAACAGTTATTTCAGGGGGGGAAAAAATTGTATATTTTTGGGGAATTTGATTGTGAAAAATCGTCAATAGCGTTAATATTATACAGTGTAGGATGACCAAAATCATGATACACAACAAGGGTCACCTGATAATCATACTACAACAGTCATGTCAGACAAAAAATCTTTTTGCATATTTTTGGGGAATTTGATTGTGAAAAATCGTCAATAGCGTTAATATTATACAGTGTAGGATGACCAAAATCATGATACACAACAAGGGTCACCTGATAATCATACTACAACAGTCATGTCAGACAAAAAATCTTTTTGCATATTTTTGGGGAATTTGATTGTGAAAAATCGTCAATAGCGTTAATATTATACAGTGTAGGATGACCAAAATCATGATACACAACAATGGTCACCTGATAATCATACTACAACAGTCATTTCAGAAAAAAAATCTTTTTGCATATTTTTGGGGAATTTGATTGTGAAAAATCGTCAATAGCGTTAATATTATACAGTGTAGGATGACCAAAATCATGATACACAACAAGGGTCACCTGATAATCATACTACAACAGTTATTTCAGGGGGAAAAAAATTGCATATTTTTGGGGAATTTTATTTTGAAATATCGTCAATAGCGTTAATATTATACAGTGTAGGATGACCAAAATCATGCTACACTACAAGGGTCACCTAATAATCATACTACAACAGTCATTTCATGGAGGGAAACAATTGTATATTTTTGGGGAATTTTATTGTGAAAAATCGTCAATAGCGTTAATATTATACAGTGTAGGATGACCAAAATCATGCTACACAACAAGGGTCACCTGATAATCATACTACAACAGTTATTTCAGGGGGGGAAAAAATTGTATATTTTTGGGGAATTTGATTGTGAAAAATCGTCAATAGCGTTAATATTATACAGTGTAGGATGACCAAAATCATGCTACACAACAAGGGTCACCTGATAATCATACTACAACAGTTATTTCAGGGGGAAAAAAATTGCATATTTTTGGGTAATTTTATTTTGAAATATCGTCAATAGCGTTAATATTATACAGTGTAAGATGACCAAAATCATGCTACACAACAAGGGTCACCTAATAATCATACTACAACAGTCATTTCATGGAGGGAAAAAATTGTATATTTTTGGGGAATTTGATTGTGACAAATCGTCAATAGCGTTAATATTATACAGTGTAGGATGACCAAAATCATGCTACACAACAAGGGTCACCTAATAATCATACTACAACAGTCATTTCATGGAGGGAAAAAATTGTATATTTTTGGGGAATTTTATTGTGAAAAATCGTCAATAGCGTTAATATTATACAGTGTAGGATGACCAAAATCATGCTACACAACAATGGTCACCTGATAATCATACTACAACAGTTATTTCAGGGGGAAATTTTTTTTATATTTTTGGGGAATTTGATTGTGAAAAATCGTCAATAGCGTTAATATTATACAGTGTAGGATGACCAAAATCATGATACACAACAAGGGTAACCTGATAATCATACTACAACAGTCATGTCAGACAAAAAATCGTTTTGCATATTTTTGGGGAATTTTATTGTGAAAAATCGTCAATAGCGTTAATATTATACAGTGTAGGATGACCAAAATCATGCTACACAACAATGGTCACCTGATAATCATACTACAACAGTCATTTCAGAAAAAAAATCGTTTTGCATATTTTTGGGGAATTTTATTGTGAAAAATCGTCAATAGCGTTAATATTATACAGTGTAGGATGACCAAAATCATGCTACACAACAATGGTCACCTGATAATCATACTACAACAGTCATTTCAGAAAAAAAATCTTTTTGCATTTTTTTGGGGAATTTGATTGTGAAAAATCGTCAATAGCGTTAATATTATTCACTGTAGGATGACCAAAATCATGCTACACAACAATGGTCACCTGATAATCATACTACAACAGTTATTTCAGAAAAAAAAAATTGCATATTTTTGGGTAATTTTATTTTGAAATATCGTCAATAGCGTTAATATTATACAGTGTAGGATGACCAAAATCATGCTACACAACAAGGGTCACCTGATAATCATACTACAACAGTCATTTCAGAAAAAAGATCTTTTTGCATATTTTTGGGGAATTTGATTGTGAAAAATCGTCAATAGCGTTAATATTATACAGTGTAGGATGACCAAAATCATGATACACAACAAGGTTCACCGGATTATCATACTACAACAGTTATTTCAGGAAAAAAAAAATTACATATTTTTGGGTAAATTTATTTTGAAATATCGTCAATAGCGTTAATATTATTCACTGTAGTCTCACCAAATTCACTCCACACAACAAGGGTCACCTGATAATCATACTGCAACAGTTATTTCAGGGGGGAAATTCTTTTTATATTTTTGGGGAATTTGATTGTGAAAAATCGTCAATAGCGTTAATATTATACAGTGTAGGATGACCAAAATCATGATACACAACAAGGGTCACCTGATAATCATACTACAACAGTCATTTCAGAAAAAGAATCGTTTTGCATATTTTTGGGGAATTTTATTGTGAAAAATCGTCAATAGCGTTAATATTATACAGTGTAGGATGACCAAAATCATGCTACACAACAATGTTCACCTGATAATCATACTACAACAGTCATTTCAGAAAAAAAATCGTTTTGCATATTTTTGGGGAATTTGATTGTGAAAAATCGTCAATAGCGTTAATATTATACAGTGTAGGATGACCAAAATCATGATACACAACAAGGGTCACCTGATAATCATACTACAACAGTCATTTCAGAAAAAAAATCGTTTTGCATATTTTTGGGGAATTTTATTGTGAAAAATCGTCAATAGCGTTAATATTATACAGTGTAGGATGACCAAAATCATGATAGACAACAAGGTTCACCCGATTAACATACTACAAAAGTTATTTCAGAAAAAAAGAAATTGCATATTTTTGGGTAATTTTACTTTGAAATATCGTCAATAGCGTTAATATTATACACTGTAGGATGACCAAAATCATGCTACACAACAAGGGTCACCTGATAATCATACTACAACAGTCATTTCAGTTAAAAAAATCTTTTTGCATATTTTTGGGGAATTTGATTGTGAAAAATCGTCAATAGCGTTAATATTATACAGTGTAGTCTCACCAAATTCACTCCACACAACAAGGGTCACCTGATAATCATACTACAACAGTCATTTCAGAAAAAAGATCTTTTTGCATATTTTTGGGGAATTTGATTGTGAAAAATCGTCAATAGCGTTAATATTATACAGTGTAGGATGACCAAAATCATGATACACAACAAGGGTCACCTGATAATCATACTACAACAGTCATTTCAGAAAAAAAATCTTTTTGCATATTTTTGGGGAATTTTATTGTGAAAAATCGTCAATAGCGTTAATATTATACAGTGTAGGATGACCAAAATCATGATACACAACAAGGTTCACCGGATTATCATACTACAACAGTTATTTCAGGAAAAAAAAAATTACATATTTTTGGGTAAATTTATTTTGAAATATCGTCAATAGCGTTAATATTATTCATTGTAGTCTCACCAAATTCACTCCACACAACAAGGGTCACCTGATAATCATACTACAACAGTTATTTCAGGGGGGAAATTCTTTTTATATTTTTGGGGAATTTGATTGTGAAAAATCGTCAATAGCGTTAATATTATACAGTGTAGGATGACCAAAATCATGATACACAACAAGGGTCACCTGATAATCATACTACAACAGTCATGTCAGACAAAAAATCTTTTTGCATATTTTTGGGGAATTTGATTGTGAAAAATGGTCAATAGCGTTAATATTATACAGTGTAGGATGACCAAAATCATGATACACAACAAGGGTCACCTTACAATCATACTACAACAGTCATTTCAGAAAAAAAATCTTTTTGCATATTTTTGGGGAATTTTATTGTGAAAAATCGTCAATAGCGTTAATATTATACAGTGTAGGATGACCAAAATCATGATACACAACAAGGGTCACCTGATAATCATACTACAACAGTTATTTCAGGGGGAAATTTTTTTTATATTTTTGGGGAATTTGATTGTGAAAAATCGTCAATAGCGTTAATATTATACAGTGTAGGATAACCAAAATCATGCTACACAACAAGGGTCACCTAATAATCATACTACAACAGTTATTTCAGGGGGGAAATTTTTTTTATATTTTTGGGGTATTTGATTGTGAAAAATCGTCAATAGCGTTAATATTATACAGTGTAGGATGACCAAAATCATGATACACAACAAGGGTCACCTGATAATCATACTACAACAGTCATTTCAGAAAAAAAATCTTTTTGCATATTTTTGGGGAATTTTATTGTGAAAAATCGTCAATAGCGTTAATATTATACAGTGTAGGATGACCAAAATCATGCTACACAACAATGGTCACCTGATAATCATACTACAACAGTTATTTCAGGGGGAAATTTTTTTTATATTTTTGGGGAATTTGATTGTGAAAAATCGTCAATAGCGTTAATATTATACAGTGTAGGATGACCAAAATCATGATACACAACAAGGGTCACCTGATAATCAGACTACAACAGTCATTTCAGAAAAAAAATCGTTTTGCATATTTTTGGGGAATTTGATTGTGAAAAATGGTCAATAGCGTTAATATTATACAGTGTAGGATGACCAAAATCATGATACACAACAAGGTTCACCGGATTATCATACTACAAAAGTTATTTCAGGAAAAAAAAAAATTGCATATTTTTGGGTAAATTTATTTTGAAATATCGTCAATAGTGTTAATATTATTCACTGTAGTCTCACCAAATTCACTCCACACAACAAGTGTCACCTGATAATCATACTACAACAGTTATTTCAGAAAAAAAAAATTGCATATTTTTGGGTAATTTTATTTTGAAATATCGTCAATAGCGTTAATATTATACAGTGTAGGATGACCAAAATCATGATACACAACAAGGGTCACCTGATAATCATACTACAACAGTCATTTCAGAAAAAAAATCTTTTTGCGTATTTTTGGGGAATTTGATTGTGAAAAATCGTCAATAGCGTTAATATTATACAGTGTAGGATGACCAAAATCATGATACACAACAAGCTTCACCGGATTATCATACTACAACAGTTATTTCAGGAAAAAAAAAATAGCATATTTTTGGGTAAATTTATTTTGAAATATCGTCAATAGCGTTAATATTATTCACTGTAGTCTCACCAAATTCAATCCACACAACAAGGGTCACCTGATAATCATACTACAACAGTTATTTCAGGGGGGAAATTCTTTTTATATTTTTGGGGAATTTGATTGTGAAAAATCGTCAATAGCGTTAATATTATACAGTGTAGGATGACCAAAATCATGATACACAACAAGGGTCACCTGATAATCATACTACAACAGTCATTTCAGAAAAAAAATCTTTTTGCATATTTTTGGGGAATTTGATTGTGAAAAATCGTCAATAGCGTTAATATTATACAGTGTAGGATGACCAAAATCATGCTACACAACAAGGGTCACCTAATAATCATACTACAACAGTTATTTCAGGGGGGAACATTTTTTTATATTTTTGGGGAATTTGATTGTGAAAAATCGTCAATAGCGTTAATATTATACAGTATAGGATGACCAAAATCATGATACACAACAAGGGTCACCTGATAATCATACTACAACAGTCATTTCAGAAAAAAAAATCTTTTTGCATTTTTTTGGGGAATTTTATTGTGAAAAATCGTCAATAGCGTTAATATTATACAGTGTAGGATGACCAAAATCATGCTACACAACAATGGTCACCTGATAATCATACTACAACAGTTATTTCAGGGGGAAATTTTTTTTATATTTTTGGGGAATTTGATTGTGAAAAATCGTCAATAGCGTTAATATTATACAGTGTAGGATGACCAAAATCATGCTACACAACAAGGGTCACCTAATAATCATACTACAACAGTTATTTCAGGGGGGAACATTTTTTTATATTTTTGGGGAATTTGATTGTGAAAAATCGTCAATAGCGTTAATATTATACAGTGTAGGATGACCAAAATCATGCTACACAACAAGGGTCACCTGATAATCATACTACAACAGTCATTTCAGAAAAAAAATCTTTTTGCATTTTTTTGGGGTATTTTATTGTGAAAAATCGTCAATAGCGTTAATATTATACAGTGTAGGATGACCAAAATCATGATACACAACAAGGGTCACCGGATTATCATACTACAACAGTTATTTCAGGAAAAAAAAAATTGCATATTTTTGGGTAAATTTATTTTGAAATATCGTCAATAGTGTTAATATTATTCACTGTAGTCTCACCAAATTCACTCCACACAACAAGTGTCACTTGATAATCATATTACAACAGTTATTTCAGGAAAGAAAATTGCATATTTTTGGGGAATTTTATTTTGAAATATCGTCAATAGCGTTAATATTATACAGTGTAGGATGACCAAAATCATGCTACACAACAAGGGTCACCTGATAATCATACTACAACAGTCATTTCAGAAAAAAAATCTTTTTGCATATTTTTGGGGAATTTTATTGTGAAAAATCGTCAATAGCGTTAATATTATACAGTGTGGGATGACCAAAATCATGATACACAACAAGGTTCACCGGATTATCATACTACAACAGTTATTTCAGGAAAAAAAAAATTGCATATTTTTGGGTAAATTTATTTTGAAATATCGTCAATAGCGTTAATATTATTCACTGTAGTCTCACCAAATTCACTCCACACAACAAGGGTCACCTGATAATCATACTACAACAGTTATTTCAGGGGGGAAATTCTTTTTATATTTTTGGGGAATTTGATTGTGAAAAATCGTCAATAGCGTTAATATTATACAGTGTAGGATGACCAAAATCATGATACACAACAAGGGTCACCTGATAATCATACTACAACAGTCATGTCAGACAAAAAATCTTTTTGCATATTTTTGGGGAATTTGATTGTGAAAAATGGTCAATAGCGTTAATATTATACAGTGTAGGATGACCAAAATCATGATACACAACAAGGGTCACCTGACAATCATACTACAACAGTCATTTCAGAAAAAAAATGTTTTTTCCATATTTTTGGGGAATTTTATTGTGAAAAATCGTCAACAGCGTTAATATTATACAGTGTAGGATGACCAAAATCATGATACACAACAATGGTCACCTGATAATCATATTACAACAGTTATTTCAGGGGGGAAATTTTTTTTATATTTTTGGGGAATTTGATTGTGAAAAATCGTCAATAGCGTTAATATTATACAGTGTAGGATGACCAAAATCATGCTACACAACAAGGGTCACCTAATAATCATACTACAACAGTTATTTCAGGGGGGTAATTTTTTTAATATTTTTGGGGAATTTGATTGTGAAAAATCGTCAATAGCGTTAATATTATACAGTGTAGGATGACCAAAATCATGATACACAACAAGGGTCACCTGATAATCATACTACAACAGTCATGTCAGACAAAAAATCTTTTTGCATATTTTTGGGGAATTTGATTGTGAAAAATGGTCAATAGCGTTAATATTATACAGTGTAGGATGACCAAAATCATGATACACAACAAGGGTCACCTGATAATCATACTACAACAGTCATTTCAGAAAAAAAATCTTTTTGCATATTTTTGGGGAATTTTATTGTGAAAAATGGTCAATAGCGTTAATATTATACAGTGTAGGATGACCAAAATCATGATACACAACAAGGTTCACCGGATTATCATACTACAACAGTTATTTCAGGAAAAAAAAAATTGCATATTTTTGGGTAATTTTATTTTGAAATATCGTCAATAGCGTTAATATTATTCACTGTAGTCTCACCAAATTCACTCCACACAGCAAGGGTCACCTGATAATCATACTACAACAGTTATTTCAGGAAAAAAAAAATTGCAGATACTGCAACACATAAAAATAACAGAAAAAAATAAGGAGGCCAAAAACACTTCTACATGTACAGTACAGTATATATACAGTATGACCATGTTTCCCTGTAGAGGTTCTGCACCTCTGTAATCAATATATAAGCCTGTGTGTTTGGGGGAAATGTGTTTGGCAGTGATAACTCAGAGGATTTCCTGTTCAGCAAGAGGCTTGGTCTGTGCTCCATGGCTTACAGTAAACAAAGAGGCAGGAGGAGCAAACAGGGAGTGAAAGTGAAAGTATTCAGTCTTTCTTCATTTATTATACTGTGTATGTGTGTGTGTCTCCAGTGTTACTGGTTTACCTCTCAGACTCCAGAAGATGAAGGATTCAAAGGAAGAGGAGGACGGAGCAGAGTCTGTAATATCCAGCTGTCGGTCTATGAAGAGTGACTGGTCTAAAAGTGATCCTCTAGACTTCAGTAATGAACCTGGACCCTCAGACACAAAGTAAGAGACTGTTTCTACTGTAAACTGACCTGAAGATGATTCAGTGTCATTTAACCTGGGGGCAGGTTTTTAACATAAACCTGCCCCCAGGGACTAAAGATGGAAATTAGCCACTGGCTATAATCTTGTGTATTTACATCTATGTTTTTGATTAATATGCATTGTCCCTGTAATCTTAAATAGAAAAAAACCCAAAACAAACAAACACCACTTATTAGTTGCTTCAACCAATATTTTTCGAGTGTGGTGGAGTGCATTATCCTGCTGAAAGAGGCCACTGCCATCACTGAATACTGTTGCCATGGCGGTGTATACTTGGTCTGCAACAAAGTTTATGTTAGCATTGCTTGGAACATCAAACTGCCTCCCCCGGCTTGCCCTATTCCCATAGTCCTATCTTGGTGCCATCTCTTACCCAGGTAAATGATGCACATGCACCTGACCATCCACATGGTGTAAAAGAAAACGTGATTCATCAGACCAGGCCACTTTCTCCCATTCTCCATGGCCCAGTTCTGATGCTCATATAGGAGCTTTTTGGCAGTGGACAGTATTCAGCATGGGCACTCCAATCTATTATGCACTGTGTGTTCTGACACCTGTCTGTTATAGCCAGCATTAACTTTTTTTTTAGCAATTTGTACAACAGTAGCCCTTGCTTCCCACATGCATAAGTGAGTCTTGGACGGCCATAACCCTGTTGCAGGTTCATTGGTTGTCCTTCTTCGGACCACTTTTGGTAAGTTCTGACCACTGCATACTGGGAAGATGTGTAGCCATTTTGGAGATGCTCTGACTCAGCCCTTATTAGTTTCTCAGATCCTCACACTTGCAAATTCTTCCTGCTTCCAAAACATCAACTTCATGAAATGACTGTTCGCTGGCTGCCCAATATATCCCACCCCTTGACAGGTGCCATTTTAATAAGATAATCAATGTTATTCACTTTGCCTGTCAGTGGTTTTAATGTTTTGGCTGAATGGTGCATATCCAGTTTGCAGCTGTAGACAAAATGTTTAGAACATACGGAAGGATAACCATTCGTCATTGTTAATAAATATACTGTTGTCATTATTAAATCATGAACCTGCACCATGTTTCATCTTACATCTGTAATAACTAATGATATGTTTAAAACAATTGTTGTTTCTACAGACAGCGAACAGAGTCTGTAATATCCAGCTGTCTGTCTATGAAGAGTGACCGGTCTAAAGGTTATCCTCCATTCTTCAGTGATGAACCTGGATCCTCAGATACAAAGTAAGAGACTGTTTCTACTGTAAACTGACTGAAGATGATTCAGCCAGATAAACATAACTTTTTCATGTTAACCAGAGACAGAGAAAGGGCTGCTATTGGTATTTGATTTTCCAGTAAAAAGATTAGTAGATAACCCAGTGTAATATTTCCTTAGGGTTTAGTAATGAGTCAAATTGTATCAGTCTATATTTACTAAAGTAAAACTGCGAGTTTAGTCTCTCTTCTTCTTCTTCTTCTTCTTCTTCTTCTTCTTCTTCTTCTTCTTCTTCTTCTTCTTCTTCTTCTTCTTCTTCTCTGGTTCATTGTTGTGTTTATCTAATTACTTTTGAACTTTTGCAATTTATTTATTATATTGAATGCAACTTGTGAGCTGTTGGTTGGCCTCCACTAATGTCATGTGTCATAAAGAATGTTTTCAGGACGTCCTAAAGGATCCACTCTCTACCAGCTGTGGACACTGGTTCTGCAAATAGTGCATCATGTCATACTGGAACCAGTCTGCTTCATCGGGAGACTCCTCCTGTCCCCAGTGTGGAGAAGGATCCACAACAAGACCTGTACTGCAGACAGACAGACCAGCACTGTACAAACTAAGGCTGAAGATCTGTCTGCTGATGTCATCATCTCTGAAAACAGGACAGGTATCTACCTCCTCCATCCTACTCTACATTAACACAGTGAGACATATTTCTTTTTAATTATACTTTTCTTTTTCTCTTTCAGCAGAAAGTGATCTGCAGGAGGTTTTAGATCAACATCAGATCAGTCTGAGCAGCACATGTGGATGTGTGACTCAAGGAACTGATGAAGCAGGAAGTGAAATCCTCCTCAACAGCAGCTACACTGAAGTCTACATCACAGAGGGACAGAGTGAAGAGGTTAATACACAACATGAGGTGAGGCAGCTTGAAACAGCTTCCAAGATGAAGACCCTCCATGACACTCCAATCAAGTGTCAGGACATCTTTAAAGTCTTACCTGACCAACAGAAACACATCAGAGTCGTTATGATGAACGGCGTCGCTGGTGTTGGAAAAACCTTCTTAGTGCAGAAGTTCACTCTGGACTGGGCACAGCGATCCAAAAACCAAGATATCAGTCTGCTGATTCTGTTCTCATTCAGGGCGCTGAACTTGATCAAAGATGAGCAGTACAGTCTGCTCATGCTGATCTATGAATTCTATCCAACATTACAGAAGCTCACAGCAGAGAAGCTCGCTGTCTGTAAAGTTTTGTTCATCTTTGACGGCCTGGATGAAAGCAGACTTTCACTGGATTTCAACAACAGTGAGGTAGTGTCTGATGTCACACAGAAGTCATCAATCAGCGTGCTGTTGACGAACCTCATCAAGGGGAAGCTGCTTCCCTCGGCTCTCATCTGGATTACTTCCAGACCTGCAGCAGCCAATCAGATCCCTCCTACATGTGTTGATAGGGTAACAGAAGTACAAGGCTTCACTGATGCCCAGAAGGAGGAGTACTTCAGGAGGAGATTCAGTGATGGAGAGCAGTCCAGCACAATCATCTCACACATCAAGACATCCAGGAGCCTCCACATCATGTGTCACATCCCAGTCTTCTGCTGGATCACTGCTACAGTTCTGGATCACATGTTGACTACAAACCAGAGAGGAGAGCTGCCCAAGACCCTGACTGACCTGTACTCACACTTCATGCTGGTTCAGACAAAGAGGAAGAAGAACAAGTATGATGAGGGACATGAGACGAGTCCACAGGAGCTGACGGAGGCTGACAGGAACCTTCTTCTGAAGCTGGGGAGGCTGGCGTTTGAACAACTGCAGAAAGGAAACATCATGTTCTACCAAGAAGACCTGGAGCAGTGTGGTCTTGATGTCACAGAGGCCTCAGTGTTATCAGGATTTTGTACAGAGATCCTTAAAAGTAAAAAGACTGTGATATTCCAGAAAACAGTCTACAGTTTTGTTCATCTGACTGTTCAGGAGTTTTTGGCTACAGTCTACATGTACCACTGTTACACTAGCAGGAACACACAGGTACTGAAGGACTTCCTGGGAGAAGACAAACTTTCTGCCAATGTCAGAAACAATGATAGCTGTGGCTCATCACTGGATGACTTCCTGAAAGGAGCCATGGAGAAATCTCTAGAAAGTAAAAATGGCCACCTGGACCTGTTTGTTCGCTTCCTTCATGGCCTCTCTCTGGAGTCCAACCAGAGTCTCTTAGGAGACCTTCTGGGTCAGACAGAGAACAGTCCAGAAATCATCCAGAGAGTCATCAAAAATCTGAAGGAGATGGACAAAGTTGATATCTCTCCTGACAGAAGCATCAACATCTTCCACTGTCTGATGGAGATGAACGACCGCTCAGTACATCATGATATCCAAGAGTTCCTGAAGTCAGAGAAGAGATCAAAGAAGAAGAAACTCTCTGAGATCCACTGCTCAGCTCTGGCCTACATGCTGCAGATGTCAGAGGAGGTTCTGGATGAGTTGGACCTGAAGAAGTACAACACATCAGAGGAGGGACGACTGAGACTGATCCCAGCTGTGAGGAACTGCAGAAAGTCTGTGTAAGTCCAGATGTGATTACTGATTAGTATTATAAATCAGTGTAAATTAGTAACTAATTCTTCAAATATGAATATTTGTATTATTATTATTAGTGTTGTTTATAGCTGAAATAATATCAGTTGCCACAGATGTTCTTCAGCTGTTTCAAATGCTGTGAGTGCAAATCATGTCTATTTTGTTAGTTGGTTGTGTTCACAGCTTTCAGTTAATGAACATAGTTATTCTATTTACTTAGTTTAGTTCATTAATATAATTTATATCAGGAATTATGTACATTTGTATGAATCTAACTATCTAGCTAACTTCTAGTAATTTTGGATTTCAGTTTTTTCCTCTATTTGTTTTTCCTTTGTGTGACAGAAGCGTCATTCACACCTGCTAAAACAAATTAAGGACTTTAGAGGTTGTGGTTGAGGTTTTTATTACAGCAGCTTTTTTATCATGGCATATATCAGTGTTTTACATTTATCAGTGAATACAGTAAAGTTATTATTAAATGAGAAGGTTTTGCAGATAGCATATAATCAGACAGACACTGTTTTCACCTCTATGATTAAGAGTTCAAATTAAGATCTGTATCATTTTCTAAAGAAGATTTCTGAAGTCAGCGAGAATTGCTTTCATCGTCATTTTTTTCTAAATGGTTTCTAAAACCTTCAAAACCTTTCATTACATTAACCAACATTAGCCTTCATAAAGTACTAGTCATACAAAACTAAACCAGAGTGTGTTGAACTGAGCAATTGTCAGTTATTTCTAATGAATTCAACTTTTTATTTTAAAGAAAAAAGCCATGTTTCATTATTTTGTTTTTAAGTGTTTATGATATTCTGTTGGTTCCACAAAGAAACTCAGGTGTTTTCTGTCTTGTTGGTGTAGAGAAGAGTAGTAGCAGGGAATGCACAGATGTCTGATGAATATAAAAGAGCACAATGGTAGAATTCAACTGTTTTGTATCCTGTTGAATTTCTACAAGTTTTTTGTTGGTGATGTTTGTTGACCATTTGAATGTTATGAGTACGGCTATGACAACAAATTTCCACCTGGGGACAATAAAGAAAGAATCTGAATCTGAAATTTAAAAAGATCTTAAAGTTTCCTCTCTATCATATGTTGTAATATATGTGTCATTACAGACTTTCTGGCTGTGGACTCTCAGAGACTCACTGTGAAGTTGTGGCCTCAGCTCTGAAGTCCAACCCTCATCTAACAGAGCTGGACCTGAGTGAAAGAGACCTGCCTGATTCAGGAGTGAAGCTTCTCTCTGCTGGACTAAAGAGTCCAAACTGTAGACTGGAGTCTCTGAGGTCAGTTCACTAGTTGTCATTTTGGTAGTTTTTTTATTTTTAATCTAAATGTTCCATTCAAATTCCTCACGGAGGTTTCAAATATTTGGTTCATATATTTTCAGGATTTGCCTGAGCACAAATCTGTAGAATCTTTTTTCTTCAGGAATCTAAAATCCACAGTCTTGTTCTGTGTAAAAATGACTTCTAAAGTTTAAACTAATATGAGGCTTTGGCAGTCGGAGTTACACATATCAAATAAGCATCTTTGTGTTTCTTCAGTGTTTCCTTGCTGAGCTGCAGTGGAGGGATCAAAACTCAAAATTGTGTACTAAATATTCTGGACTATTATTGTAATAACTGAATTGTTCATTCTTATTCAGATTATGGTGCTGCAGTTTGTCAGAGATCAGCTGTGCTTCTCTGGTCTCAGCTCTGAAGGACAACCCCTCCCATCTGAGAGATCTGAATCTGAGTGAAAACAACCTGCAGGATTCAGGAGTGGGGCGGCTGTGTGATTTCATGAGGAATCCAGACTGTATGCTGAAGACTCTGAGGTCAGTTCACTGACTGTCTGTTACGATTGTTGATCTTAATGTTTAACAATTGAACCACATTTATATACCATATATCCATTAAGTTAATTTGTTTTCTATATGTTTTGCTGTACAGAATTTAGTCTTAAAAAAATGCAAAAATGGCGCTCAGGTGGTCGAGTGGTTCGAGTACCGGCCGGCGGACCTTTCTGCATGTCGCACCCCTCTCTCTCCCTTAATTTCCTGTCTCTCTACTGTATAATAAAGGAGTCTATGCCAGAAAAAAAATTGTAAAAGTAAAAATAATAAAATATGACAAAAAAAATTCACATCTATATACTATTGATTAGTACATAGTAATGTTAAACTACAGATTTAAAATCTGAGCATATCTGGTTGGATCATGATTTTAATAACTGAATTATTCTTCAATCTGTCTTCAGATTGTGGTGCTGCAGTTTGTCAGAGACCAGCTGTGATTCTCTGGTCTCAGCTCTGAAGGACAACCCCTCCCATCTGAGAGATCTGGATCTGAGTGAAAACAACCTGCAGGATTCAGGAGTGAAGAGACTGTGTGGTTTTGTGGAAAGTCCAGCCTGTAGACTGGAGGCTCTGAGGTCAGTTCACTTACTTTTACTATTGTTGATCTTAATGTTTAACAACTGAATCTTATTTATATACATATGTAACTTTAATTCATGAGGGCTTATTTGTAAAATATATTTTCATTTTTCACTGTACAAAGTTTAGTCTGTCTTTTATAAAAATGTCCTCTCTTAATTTTTAAAGTAAATAAATGTTTATAATTTTTGGTTAATAGTCACGTGTATATACAGAAGATCCTCTCAACTAATATCTTTTTGAAACTGATCAAGTTTACTTGTTCAAAAATATTTCTTTATTCCATTCTTTAATGTATTTTAAAGAAATATGTCAGATCATTGGTATTAATCCTAACACACACACACACACACACATACACACACACACACACACACACACACACACACATACACACACACACACACACACACACACACACACACACACACACAGACACACAAAGCGACACAGAAAGATGGAGTATTTTTTATTAATCAGTCTTGACATCAATAGGTGTCTTCACATTGTAGAGACATTTGGATGATAGTAGAAGGCTGACATTATAATGATCCATAATAACACAATGACAAAGTCACTCTATTCATTTTAGTGAAAGGCTCATTGATGAGGACATAGTACTTAGAATTACACATTTAAAATATGGACACAATTGATTGGATTATAAACTATTTTTAATTTACATCATTTATTCTTTATTCAGATTGAGGGGCTGCCGTTTGTCAGAGACCAGCTGCGCTTCTCTGGCCTCAGCTCTGAAGTCCAACCCCTCCCATCTGACAGAGCTGGATCTGAGTAAGAACAAGCTGCAGGATTCAGGAGTGAAGCAGCTGTGCAATTTTGTGGAGAATCCAGACTGTAGACTGAAGACTCTGGGGTCAGTTCACTTCTAGCATTGTCGATTTTAATGTTTAACAACTGAACCTAATTTATGTCCATAAATATAAACTATTTTTTATCCATATTTTTTATTTTTGACTGTACAAAATTTGGTGTGTAGTTATATGACAGGTTCTTAAAGAAACTGTAGAAAATGTCCACTGTTAGTTGTTCAAGTTAATTCATGTGTATATTAAAAGAATAACATCTGGATCTGTGCAATGACAAAGTCTATATTATATTGTTTTAATGAGTAATGTCTGATCATTAATATTGATCCTTCAGATCCTTTTTTATGAATCAGTGTTGACATGAATGTGTATTTGAATATTTGGGTGACATGTGGATGATGTCTGTTGAAGGCTGATATTATGATGATCCACAGTAACACAATGAGAAAGACACTGTTCATTTTAGCGACACAGTACATTTTAGCAAAATGCTCATTGATGATGACAGAAATGTTGTATTACACATGTAAAACCTGATTACATTTGATTGGATTATGTATGTATTATGTATTTGTTTAGAGTGACATAATTAATTCTTTGTTTAGATTCTGGTGCTGCGGTTTGTCAGAGATCAGCTGTGATTCTCTGGTATCAGCTCTGAAGTCCAACCCCTCCCATCTGAGAGTGCTGGATCTGAGTGGAAACAAGCTGCAGGATTCAGGAGTGAAGCATCTGTGTAATTTCCTGGAGAGTCCTCGCTGTGAACTGGAGACTCTGGGGTCAGACACCATTTTTTACCTCTGTGCTGATTGATATGATGTGACAGTTCTGATGATAATAAACTGCAGACATTAAGTTAATATTATGCTGAGCCACACTGAGTAATGGAAATGTTTTCTTTTTCAGTGGTTAAGTCCATTGACTGCACATTTAAAATCTTGATATAACAAGAAAAGTCCAACACTGGATAATTTACTCTGATACTGGTAATAATACTACTAATAAAAAAGTATTATGAACAGGTTTTAATCTACATCGTTTATTCTTTTTTCAGACTGAGATCCTGCACTTTGTCAGAGATCAGTTGTGCTACTCTGGTCTCAGCCCTGAAGTCCAACCCCTCCCATCTGAGAGTGCTGGATCTGAACTACAACAACCTGCGGGATTCAGATGTGAAGCCACTGTTCGATCTTAAAGACAGTAAAGAATGCAGACTGGAGACTCTGAGGTCAGTAGAGTTGGATTCAGTCCATGCTCTCAGTTTAGTATTAAACACAGTCAGTATCAAAGTAGAATTTCCTGGTGAAGCTCCAACTTTCTCAGTGCTGCTTTCCTCAGTGAAGCGTTGAGAGGAGAATAGTGACAGGCTTCAGGATTGGACAGAAAGACAAAGAGAGAGATAACAGTCAGCCAATCAGATGAGCCAGAAGCTTGTTGTGATCATGTGTTTGAGTTGATGTGAAGACGACTGTTGTTGTTGATGTCTGCAGGAAATAAAGATGGATTACAGCTGACAGCCTTACAAGATGTATAGAGACAGTGGTCCTCATCATCAAACTGTCACACCATCATATCTGATCTCAAAGTGTTTGTTCTCTAATTTCAACACTAAACAATTGATCAGTTCATCTTTGTCAGAGCTCTAAGATCAGTCTGACTGCAGCCTGCAAATCACTGGCTCTGATTTCACACAAGCATCATTATGTTTAGTAACCATGTCGTCTTTATACAGACCAGAACCTCTGCTGAAGTCCAGGAATCACAGCAGCTGTTTAGCTGAGAGCTCTGACTGATTGTCATGTGATGATTTAAAAGCAGGAAATATCTTCAAATCCCACAGAGACTGTAGCTTTAAACTTTGGACTGAAGTCCCTGCTGCTCTTTATACTGGATGTGCTGCATCACTGACTGACAGCTGATGAAGTGAGTCTCACTAAACACTGATTTTTGACCTCTGTTGATTCTTCTTCTCCCATCAGACGGAAGTGGTGATCTCTGTCAGAGTGTGAGTGAACATCCAGGAGTGTTGAGAGAGGATCAGCGGGATCCTGATGATCGATCTGGACCGGAGCCTGGATCTGGATTTTGTCATCTTCACTTAAGTCTCTTCACTGAACTGAACAATTATCTCTGGATTTTGTTCAAGTCAGCACTTTATAGATTTGTTATGTTTGTTGCAGAAAAGATTTTTAAAAATCAGGTGTTATAAGTCAGACTATGACCCTGGGCTCATATTAATCAAGCATCTCAGAATCACACTGAGAGTTAACGAGGACTAAAACTAATGAATGAAGCAGAAGAGAATTGACTGTGACTTTCAGCAGGAGAAGGATTACTGCTGGGAGAGAGTGAGACGTCGCTGTTTTACCACAGTCAGAGCAGCAAAGTAGAAATAATGATGACATGTTGAAGTTTTCTCACAGTCTCAGCTGTAAATATTAAACAGTAGTAATTTGGTGTATTATGTGTATAGACAGGTAACTTACCGAGGTAATGTAACAACACTATGAAGCCAAAGTTGATTATGAGATGATATTTACCAACTGTAAAGAAAGCCTGAGAAAAATGAAGAACCTATGTTAATTAAGATAACAGGTAATTTGACTCATCTGGTTAAATATTCTTGGTTCAGCTACATGGTTTCACTGCTTTATGATATACATCTTACATTTTAATTAATTCATTTAATTTAGTTTTGTGTAAAGTGTTATTTGTTTTTGATAGCTGTGGATTTGTCTAACATCTGCACCAAGACACGCCATATGAAGTTTTGGTTATGCTTTATTTCTTATTAATTTCTTCAAAATTTCCTGGAAATAATTGTTGTAATTTTGCAGCATTCATACCATTTCAACCTGAGATAATATAAATTAATAAGTCATTTATTGTTGGAAACATATGTGAAATATATGTTTGCATGTCTGACTGTGAACTGATTAAAACATTTTTAAACAATGGAATCCAACTGTTTTTATTTTAGATATAAAATGAGTACTTAAGAAGTTGGTTCTTTCCAGGAAATTTACTAACTTTGTCTTTTTTCTTTATTCCTTAAAGATCTCCTCCAGACATGTTATCTACAAAATACTCAAAATACAAAAAAGTTCAATTATTTTGTCAAAAGCCTTTAATTTACTTCCACTTCTTCTCCCCAATTCAAAATCCCAAAATCTAAGAATATGCAAATACATTTCTCAGTGCACTGGAGATGTCACAAATCCTGCTTGTAGGCCTTTAAAAAGCAGGTTTTCAGTGAACTCATAGAAACTTTTCTCCTTCAGCAGATGAATGTGAAAACAAACTGCATCATTCTGCACAGAGAAGCTCAAATATCCAATAAGAAGGAACAATAAGGATGAGGACAAGGGGACTTTAACTATTGCTGAAATCAAGTGCATTACACAACAAGGAAACAGCACCACCAAGTGACGATATGAGGGAACAACAATCCATTCAGACATTTTTTTTTAAAATGTGAGGAGAGAAGTGAGTGAACATAGTTAGATATGTCTTTATTAATTATTTTGTCTATGAAATGTCAAAAAAGAAAGAAAAATTAAGATTTAGAGGGAAGCTGGTTTGCAGTGAGTTCCCAAAACCTAACATACACACTAAGGATTAAAAAAAAAAATCCAGGATGGGGTCATGGCAGTCATCCTTTGTAATATAAAATACACAAAACTACTACACAGCAGCATCCAGCAGTGCTTCTGGAGTACAAAGCTTCAATGTGAGCGGTGACACAATGCAGCCCAGAAATATACACAATACAGCGTTTCCCACTGTGCAGCACTGACTATAGTACTGCTGTGAATACTCAGAGTTTGTATGTGCTCCCTCTTGTGCTGCATGTGTATTATAGAGAGAAATGGCTGATAAGCTTTATCGGCAGGAAGCTTTCAAGAACAATGTTGCCAAAGCATCCAAATACAATTATTTGGACAGTACACAATAACAGTAAAATGGATATTAACACAACATCTAGATTGATATGTAGTGTCACAAACTGGCTCAATATATGTGACAAGGAGGGGAGACAAGGCAGGATTGAAAGTGTCAAATGAAAATGTTTTATTATAACTTAAACAATCATATCTACAAAAAGCATGAGGTGTGGAGAGTAGTGGCATCAGTGGCGAATGTAGTGTTTGGATGAGTGAGACATTTGTGTGCTGCTGTTGAGTGTAAAAGGAAAACGCCAAAAAGAACCCAGAACCAGTAGCGGCGTGGAGTATAGGAGAGAGAGAAAGAGAGATAGAATGAGACCAGGCTGGCATTTATCACCTTGGGTAGAGGCCTAGCCAGGTGTCAGCACCTTGCCCTAACGACACTCCCTGACTGCCATATCCTGCAGGAAGTAATCAGCTGCATGATGGCGAGCAGAAAGGGAGGGGTTGTAACAGTACTCAGCAGTCACTTTATTAGGAACACCTGTGCAATGCAATTCAATCCAATCCAAGAGCTCTGACTGAATTCTGCTTTTACGAAGCTTATACATTCTCAGTTTTAATTACTACTGGATTGTATTAGATTGCACAGGTCTTCTTAATGAAGAGGCCGGGACTGAATATTAATTATATATATGCAGTATATCCTCTACATGTATGTGTGTATGTGCACTGATGAGGGGTTTATGTTTAGGGGAGGATGAAGAGGTGCAGTATAGCTATATTGAAATGAATCCCTAGTTAACAGTAATGTTGTGGATTAATGGATCATTCTTTATGCAGTTGGGGGCACAAAGACGTTGATCTGATGGGAGGGGTTGAAGCTCACTGAGCTGGGTGTTGTGGGTGAAGTAGAAGGTTTTTTCATGCTGTCTTTTACAGGGCTCAGGTTTGGTAGATGTCAGTTAAGGTGTCTTACTTAGTGTCGTTTATTTTTCTGGGCAATACTCACGATTTCTCCAGAGCTCCTTCTGCAGAGCTTTCCATGCCAACAGAGGATGCAGAATGTCACAACCCTCTGAATGAAAAATGCGTAAAAATATCTCAACATATACAACACTCAGGATCGAAGAAGGCCAGTCTTTTTTTTTTAAATTATTGTTGGCTTTTCTTAAAAATAAAGTCAGTCTGATAGTTTCCCTCCACTGCCTGAATTAGCTGACCATTCAAGACAGTTCATTATATTATTTGGAATACAGTGTGTTGTTTTTTAACTTTATTCTCCATAAATGTCCATTTTTCTTTGGCACATTGTATGCTGACATTATAGGCCTTGTTTCTCATACATAGAGTCTGAGTTTTCACGCTAATTTCATCCTCTGCTAGGCACATTTATGTTTAAGGACACTATTTTCTTCACAATTTGAAGTGTCGTTTTTTATTCAACCAAGGATTTCACTTAAAGCAAGTAATTTATTAAACATATAACTTATTTTTTTAACTGTCTGAGTGTTAATTCCTAATTATTTCCTTTTATCTGTTCAGATTTTGCTGCTTGTGCCTTCAAAAAGACAAGTAAAAAAGCCCCATCCGGCTTTTTTTAACCATCATTGGCGCCTTTAATTCAGTGAGTATTGTACCATTTTCAGTTGAGGGAGATTTGTGAGGAAAAAGGATAAGATGGCAAAGTGGGGCTGCTATTATATCTAAATTATATGGCTGAAATTAGATCCTTCACCGTACAATATTTGAATTAAGAAAATATGGGACCTCTATAAGATGCATTAGATTTCATTTGCACTAAAAAGTAATCTCTACTCAGTCCATCCCACCCTTTCTTGATCTATTCACATCCCATACATTCATATATTCACTGTATCTCTACTCAAAACTGAATAAATGTCAAAACTGAACAAACATTATGAAGAAAACTGACACAAAAAGCGACAGAGCATCTGTATTGTGTTAGAAGAAACAATTACAGCCAGTTTTACCTGAAGGACTCCTCGTGTTACTGTTGATATTAACACAGTGGTCATTTGTAATTCAAATCAGCACAACACCTTTTATTATTATTATCAATCATAACAGTTTATTGTCTTTCTTATACATGTCAGAACAAGAATGATTAAATCTCAAGTCAAAACACAATTTATTAATTCATCATCGTTGCACACTAAAGCTAAGCAGGTAGATCCATACACACATGAAACAAGCCTGATAAAGACTTCACACATTCACTTTAAGGCCTCCGATTATCGGTCTCTCTTTGGTTTGCTGTTGTGTAGATTGTTATGTTTTATTTCCAAGAGTCTACTCCTTTGTATCCACTTTTATACTGGCCTGCTGAAAACATTTTCTTTCCTCTGCTTTAACACTTCTTTCTAATCTATCTCACAAACCCCCCCATCTAAATGAATCAGACGTATCAGTGAGGAGATAGATTCAGACAGTCCTCCGAGCCCGGCTGGACGGCTCACTCACTCGGGCGGGGGTTTAAGGAGGTTTGATCTGAGGTTGGGGGTGATGTAAGTCAGATGCAACCGAGCAGAAACATAAACAGTAGTGATGGAAGTGTGAAAGCAGCAACATTTTCTGCTGTTTTTCAGAATACAGCATGTTATCAGGGGTTTTGAAGATTTTTATATTTTAAAAAAAGGCCGCAGGAGGTAGAAATGATCTAAAGCAGCGAAACTTTTTCACATCAAAGAACCCTAAACAATCATTTTAGATATTTTATTACAGAAAGTGAATGAAACCAATGTCCAAAGTAGTAATACATCCTGTCCCTGTGTTAATTATGGATGAAAGGTACTTTATTTGCCACATATACAGTTGAATAATGAAATTCAGTCTAGTATTACAAGCACCTGGACCATGAAAGATGTTCTGCACACTGATTGCAATGATAAAAATATATATTTTTGAATTATAATTATTATTACTGTGCTTATTTTTTATTATAATTTCCTTTTAGGTTTGTATTGTTTGCAGAAATGCTGTTTTAGTGATGTCAAATGTTTCTAAAGAGACATTTTGAAGCCTGGAATTGACTTTTTTATTGTTACTGACCCATAAAAACCCACATTTTAAAGTATAGGAAGCTGACTCTGACAGGCTTAGACACTAAAACATACTTCATATGTCTTATAATGGATTGTTTTTTCCTTTATTTTTGCTGTTGGCATGTTTAGTGCTGAGAGGGAGGGACAGAGAGGGCTTTATATGTCAGCTGGATTTCATTCTGTTGTGTGCAAAAATGACAGAAAGTGATAGAGAAGGATGCATGTTATACAGATTTTAGAGCCTCTTGTTTACTGGTCATGACTTCATCTACAGGCTCTTCTACATTAGCTTCAAACCATCACCGAAATCTGCAATGTTCAAGTCAAAGGCAGATATAACGACGCTTTAAAAATACACTTGTGAACCATCAGTATACCTGTGTTTCATCACCTCGACTGATCTTATATAAATATGTCAGACAGAAACTCGCAGTTGATATTGGGCCACTCTCTTGGCATTCACCGCGTGCCTTAATTGTATGGACATTTAAATCAAGGTCCGCTGTGAACACGAGGAGAGACGACCCATGTTTCAATAAATCACTCTGCCCTACTTTCCCCAGTTCTGCCTGATTTCGCCTTTCATTGTCCTGCTTTATCCAGCTCTGCTTTTGCTTTATCCCGTCCCACCCAAAATCCCATTCCCCCCCCCCCCCAGCACCAGTCTATCCTGTTTTATCCCATTATATCTCACTATGTTCTGCTTCACTGGGCTTTGTGTGAGTCACTTTCACTTCACGACCCTCGCCTTCCTCCGTCACATGACACGAATCACATGTATGTAAGTATGTATGGCACTGGATCTTTTTCGGGTTCCTGTTGTCAAGAGCATTGAGGAAGTTCAACATGAATTATATATCAAGAATTATACGTTTTAACCTTTTTAATACAAAAATATATTTAACTCATTTCAATATATCCTGAATTAACTTCACTAAATACTCTTATGATTCCCTGATTGTATTACTATGTGCAGTATATGGATGCATTAATACTGACTCTATGTAATAATTATATATAGCACACAAGCATTTCTAATAAGGCTCCAATAAATACTTTATAATGCTGATTATACTCACCATAGTATTGAAATTACTAAAATCATGACTTTACAAAGTATTGTGATTATATTGACTAGAATAACTTGAATTAGTTGGATTTGTGTGCTGCACATTAAACCGAAAAATGCTTGAGTCTAAACCTTCACTGTTTGTATTAATTCTGCAGCTCTCTGTCTCCCCCTGCTGTCCAAAGACAGACAAGCAGCTCAGGAGGTTTTTTTTTTAAATGCAACACTAGCACATAGAGGTAGGAGTGTAAATGCAGATCTCTCTCTCTCTCTCTCTCTCTCTCTCTCTCTCTCTCTCTCTCTCTCTCTCTCTCTCTCTCTCTCTCTCTCTCTCTCTCTCTCTCTCTCTCTCTCTCTCTCTCTCTCTCTCTCTCTCTCTCTCTCTCTCACTCTGCATTAATGTGCATGCATCACTATAATGACGCAGCTGGTAAAGGCAGAGCTAAATGTAACTATTTTATATGCTGCTGGGTAGCTTAATCTATAAAATAATAATAATTTATTTGTTGATCTTATTTATACTAATAATTCAAAGCAAAATATCAAGTAAATTTTGTGTTTAACTGCACGCAGTGGAGTAAAATGTACAATATTACTCTGTGAAATGAAGCAGAGTGCAATATAACATAGAATAAAATGTATATACTCTAATAAATTAAAGGTTTTTTAGAAATTGTTCTTCGCTGTAGTACTTGAGTAAATGTATTCAGTTGCTTTCGACCACTGCTGTGCACATATCTATCTAACCGTCTCAGGCCTGTGATGTCCTACTGACCTCCACCAAATACACTCGGACACAGCTGCAGATCAATTGCAAGAGAATTTAAAAAAAAAGATGACACAACTATGTGTGTTTGGTTGCAACTGTATCCTTTAAAGGATAATGTTAGTGTTCTGCACCAAATGTTGACCATTATCCAAAATGTGCAATTCATTTCTGCATCTATATCAATTTGCTGAGACTTTAAGTAGCTGATTTCCAACCTTTTTGGTCTTTTAAAGAGATTTAAACATCAAACATTGCACAAGAAAAGAGAAACATTTTGTATATTAGAAAAAAATATATAATCCCTGTAATCATTTGATCCACTTCAGATTATTTTGGGATCTTCTTGCTTGAGCTAGCACCCTCCAAACACATACTGTAAAACTGCATCATCATACAGGGATATGGCCACTTGGTCTACAGTTGAAGCAGACATGATGGATTTTCTAACTCGAGCATCGTCACTGCAAACTGATTTTCAAGAAAAGCACATTAATATAAAAAAAGAAAGAAAGAAAGGCACGCAAGCATAATATAAGAGGAGGATAGAGCAGATTTTACATGCAAAAAAAAGCAAACATAATAAAAATAAAATAGTGGTATGGTCCTTTAAGCAGCACTGCGGAGCATTAAAGCATTATCCTCCATTATCCAGCAGCAGCAGCCATAATGCACGTTCTTATACACCACTGCATTAATGACACAGCTGCAGGGGAGGAAGCTGCTGCTGCTGCTGCTGCTGCTGCTGGGAGCTTTTTCCTTTTTTCTTTTCATTTGTGCAGCAGCAGCAACATCAGCAGCAGATGTGTTGCTCAACGGCTCTCCGGCAGAGAGGAGAGGAGAGAAGCTGGATCCCTCTGCAGCCTCATTAACCACTGAAATGCTAATGACCCAGATAGCTCATGTAGGCTAAAAATGCAGAGGGGAGGGGGGGAGGGAGGGGGAGAGAGAGGGGGGGGCGGGGGAGATGGCTGCCTTTGTGGGGGTCGGAGCGTCTGTGTTAGAGCCTATATTAGGATTTATTTTAAACAAGAGTCGAGACACCTGCACAAATTACACGAATTATAACAAGGCCCACAATAATGCATTATAATAAATAACATAATAAGGAATAATACTGCAGTGTTTTTATAATTAGAGCACCATGACTATCATCATACATCACGTTATGAAGGTAAATGTCTAAATACTATGTGTTTAATGCAGTATGTGTGATGGATTAAGGGTGTGTATCCTGGGTGTGTGTGTGTGTGTGTGTGTGTGTGTGTGTGTGTGTGCAGTATTTCTAGAGAGAGAAAAAAAGAGACATGAAATAAGAAGTTCCGCAGAGCTCGACAGCACACTGCGGCTTTTGCAGAGGCAGAATTAGCGCGGATGAAAGGAGCTGATGGATTTTTTTTTTTTTTTTTTTTTTTAAAGAAAGCACAAGGCCTAGAAAAAAAATCTACTGTGTTGAAATGAATAACCTAAACTTAGAAGAGATGTGTTAAAAACCGAACAATACCTTTCAGCAGCAGGATGCACGATAAATGGCGCAGATTTCTATTTTTTTTTAACCCATCATCTGCAGACACCTACTTAAGATATGACACCCATAAAAGCAGCCAAATGCTCCATACAATACACCGATGCAGGACGATCTCTGTGTCCGACGATAGAACGCTTTAAACCGGCTTGATGCGCGTGCGTCGCCCCGGTCCTCGATGCTGTGCTCTGGAGGTCCACGCAGGGATGCTGAGGATGCGGAGGGATGTTGCGGGGGATGCGGAGGTCGGACCGACCTTCTTCTGCAGCTGAATTGGGGAGGAAAAAAAACGACGGATTCTTTTTTCCTGCAGAGAAGCTCCTAAAGCACACATAGTCCAAGCCCAAAAAAAGAGAAGCAGAGCCAAGCCAGATCCCAAAAAACCTTCCAAAAAAATGAGGTTTTGTATGTGCTGGGCGCAGTCAGGAGGTGCTGTGATACAGTAGCTGTACGGCAGGATGGAGGGAGAGAAGTTGGGCGCAGTCAGATGGAGAGAGGAAGGAGAGAGAGAGAGAGAGAGAGAGAGAGGGGAGGGGGTGGTCCTCTGAAAAGAGAGAGCGAGTCAGATGAAGCCAGTTTTTTTACATCCTCAGCTTCAGCCTCCAGCTCTGTCCTCTCTCTCTGCTTTTCATCCCTCTCTGTCCTCTTCTGGGGAGAAGCAGGAGGGGGGAAAAAGAAAGAAGAAGAGGGAGAGCATCTGCCTCACTAAACAAACCAACTGAACCAGAGCCCACTCCATCTGACTCTGAACTGTCAGTAATATGCTGATTTAATCCAAGAAAATGGACATTATAAAAAACACACAGGCCTGCATATTATTTAAATAAAAACACACAAGGCTAAAAATATACAGACACTGAATATTATGTAATAGTCCAAAAATCTATTAAACACTGATATTAAGCTGTAATGTCTAAGGCTCTCAATTTGAGTCAATCCCAAAGGCGTTGGATAGGATTGTGTTGGAAATGAACCAAGTACTATCAGTAATACTGCATACTACATCACTATAATACTGCAGTACTTTTACTGTAATACTGCATACTACATCACTATAATACTGCAGTACTTTTACTGTAATACTGCATACTACATCACTCATATTACTGCAGTACTTTTATTGTAATACTGCATACTACATCGCTCATAATACTGCAGTACTTTTACTGTAATACTGCATACTACATGACTCATAATACTGCAGTACTTTTACTGTAATACTGCATACTACATCACTCATAATACTGCAGTACTTTTACTGTAATACTGCATACTACATCGCTCATAATACTGCAGTACTTTTACTGTAATACTGCATACTACATCGCTCATAATACTGCAGTACTTTTACTGTAATACTGCATACTACATCACTCATAATACTGCAATACTTTGATTGTAATACTGCATACTACATCGCTCCTAATACTGCAGTACTTTTTACCGTAATACTGCAGTACTTTTACCGTAATACTGCATGCTACATGGCTCATAATACTGCAGTACTTTTAATTAGCTGTTCACAATATTCATGAGGTGGTTTATATGAGGGGAAAGACCACTATGACCAGTAACTGGAGAGTAATAATTACCAGAACATCACATCACTGGCTGCATTTCATTAACTGAGACAACCAGGAAATGAACCTTCTTCTTTGGGGACAATCAGATGTTGAGATTAATATTTTGCCTCCGTGAGCAGCAGCGTTCCTCTTGGGTTCATCCATATGGCTTGTAAATCTGTCACCCACCCATTCCTCCCCCACCCATCATACTGGGAACCAGGGCTGATCTGCATTCATCTGACTGCACCATTACATCCACACGCCATTTAATAATCAGCAGCCTTCATCTTATAGAGCCTCATCTACTCACTTTAATTACCACAGCTGGATAATTTTAGTATTTTTTTTATTTGTGGGCCTTTGCCTGTTGTCCTCGAGTCAAGAAAGGAAGGATGGGAGGGAGGAAGGAAGGATGGAAGAAAGGAAGGGAGGAAGGGAGGAAGGAAGAAGGAATGAAAGGAGGGAGGAAGGAAGGATGGAAGGAAGGAAGGGAGGGAAAAGGAAGGAAGAGAGGGAGGGAGGGAGGAAGGAAAGGAAGGAAAGGGGGGGGGAAGGAAACGAAGGAAGGAATGAAGGAAGGAAGGGAGGGAGGAAGGAAGGAAGGATGGAAGGAAGGAAGGTAGGGAGGAAGAAGGAAGGGAGGGAGGAAGGAAGAAGGAAGGAAAGGAGGGAGGAAGGAAAGGAAGAAGGAAGGAAAGGAGGGAGGAAGGAAGGATGGAAGGAAGGGAGGGTTTGTATCTAATTATGTTGGGGTTTTCTTACCACAGTATTTCCTGGTGCTGGGCCCAATGGTGTTTTTTGGTTAGTACTTTGTATATATATTTTTTTCTGCTGCATTTTTGCGGAATGCACACATGCTCACATTTCCATGGACTGTATTTAAAGGGCAATAAATCACTTCATCTTTTGCATCAAATGGACTTTGTCTTGCAACCTTTTTTCAGCATTTTAAGGTTAGACTACACCTTTTCCAGTCACCTTTCCGGCACACTACCCTCACTCTAGGTTGCAGTGTGTGACAAAGTTGATTATTATCTGGAGGATACGTGTGTTGGCCAACAGCAAACATCACCACAAGAAAAGAAAAGGAAGAGAACTGGAGGAAGTTCAGTGTTGACAGATTCAGTAGTTTTGACATGATTATCGTAACAGTGTTTTTCCACTTTACTTCCCTCCATGCTGCTGTGTTCAGTCTGATGTTTACATGCATGCAGCTTTATTATCTGCAAAACAAGTGTTTTAAGTAAATGTAGCTGTAAGTGCTGATTTACTTTAACATAAGTATGATTTTAAATGCAGGACTCATCCTTTACTTTACATTTAACCTTCATGTCGTCCTCCCGGGTCAAATTGACCCCATCTGTTTTGACTGTTCCTTCTTTCCTCCCTCCCTCCTTCTTTCCTTCTGTCCTTCCTCCCTCCCTCCTTCTCTCTTTCTTTCCCTCCTCTCTCTTTCCTCCCTTCCTTCCTTCCTTCCTTCCTTTCCTCCCTCCTTCTCTCTACCTTCCTCCCTTCCTTCTTTCCTCCCTTCCTTCCTCCCTCCTTTCCTTCCTTCCCTCCTTCCTTCCTCCCTCCTGTCCTTCCTTCTTCCTCCCTTCCTTCCTCCCTCCTTTCCTTCCTTCTTCCTTCCTCCCTCCTTCCCTCCCTTCCTGCTTTCCTTCCTTCTTCCTCCCTCCCTTCCTGCTTTCCTTCCTTCTTCCTCCCTTCCTTCCTTCCTCCCTCCTTTCCTTCCTTCTTCCTCCCTTCCATCCTTCCTTCCTCCCTCCCTTGACTCGAGGACAAGGGAGGGTTAATCATTTTCATGTCAGACACTAACATGAAACAGTAATTATCTCCTTAAACTGGTAACAGAAGCTCCACTTTATACACTTTTTATTTATTTGTAATTTTACCTTTTTTTTTTAACCTAAAAATGTAAAATGCTGCAGAGTCATACATGAGGCACACTTATAATTAAGTTGTGATTTTACTGACTGCAGAATGTATCGTTAAAACCCTTTTTCAATAACATGCTTCGACTATTTAACGTCTCTATCTGAGCATTTTATGCAGATTTGAAATGTGAGTTATTGCTCAGTATGACAGGATTTTATCACACACTCTCATAAATGTCCAACAGTCAGTTAATTAATGGAGACGATGTCATTTCAGCAATCTCTTCTGTTTCTTACCTGGCATAATAATCTCAACTCACGGCTCACTTTCTTTCATTATCCAGAGTATTTTAACAGTGACCCTAAAGTGCAACATTTCAATAAACATGACAAAGTGAGGAAAGTGCTCATATGAAACAATCTGTCAACACTTACTCATTTATAATACATTTGGTTAAAAGATGACAAAGTGTTTGACTACTCTCTGGAACTTATTCACATAACCAGAAGTGTGCTTTTATTTCATTGTTGTGCTTGTTTTACAGTATTTTGGGTTCTTATTGAGTATAATCTGCTATATGTACAGTATAGCAGTCCCTGCAGCTAAATATTAGCCAGGATGACTAATCTGGCACATTAAAGATAAAAGATTAATATAAAGATAAAGATACATTTATTGATCCCACAGTGGGGAAAATTAATTGCTACAGCAGCTCAAAAAAAAGAAAAACAAATATATACAACAATAAAATTAAAAACTAAATAAAAAGACCATAAAATGCAATTATAACATATATATATACAACAATAACATTATAAATTAAGTAAAAGGACTTTAAAGTGCAATTATAACATAAATATACAACAATAAAAATTAAAAACTAAAAAAAGGACCTAAAAGTGCAACTATAGTGCAGCATTGTCCAGTCTGACTGCAGTTGGAATGAAGGACGGGAGGGGTTGTCCATGATGGAGGACAGTTTGGCTAAAACCCTCCTCTCTCCCACCACCTCTATGGGGTCCAGGGGGCAGCCACAGACTGAGCTGGCTCTTTTAATGTGTAATATCCTAACTGTAACTTTAAATTGCATAGAGATAAGATAAGATAAGATAAGATAAGATAAGATAAGATAAGATAAGATAAGATGATCCTTCATAGGAGAAATCCAAATTGACACAGCAGTACAGTAGAATAAAGTAGCATCATAAGGGTGAAAGTGTACTAAAACAGATTCAAAAACAAATAAGACAAAATAGGATAAAATAAATAAAAGACTATATACAGTAAAATGGATCTTTGTGTTAATACATGTGCAATATATAAATGTGCAATATGCAGAAATTCCTGAGTTTAAATGCAGAATAAACCTTCATACAGATACAAATAAATGTGCAATGTGCATAAAATCTGAGAAACTGTATATAAATGTGCATTGTGCAATGTTCCTGGGATTTACATAGTAGGGTAAAGTAAACATACATGTGCATACTGTTGTAAATGTGCAGCATCAGTCTTTATTTTAACTCAGTGAGTGTGTGTATGGTTTGAGTCTTTTATTATTGTCCTTGTTTTAAAGTATTATTTATAGAGTGTGCTCTGCTCTATATAAACAGAGTTGCAGTCCCAGTTTATACTGTAGCTGTTATTATACTTGCTCACTGGGTCTGCAGCTAAACATGAGCTGAGATGATTAATCTGGCACATTTACAGATGTTTTTAAAAGTGTATCCCAACTTTAAACTTTAAACTATATAAATAAAAACACATTTTAATCATAAAACATGAGTCTTTCTTGTATTGGAGTGTTTTTACATTGTGGTACTGATACTTTTTTATTATGAATACCTCTTATATATCAATATTACATCATGTTTTCAGTAATCTGGCACATTTACAGAAGTTTTTTAAAAGTGTATCCCACTTTAAACTTTAAACTATATAAATAAAAACACATTTTAATATAAAAACAGGACTTTTTCTTGTATTGGAGTGTTTTTATTTATATGGAGCATTTCATACCCAGGGACAACTCAATGTGCTTTACATAAAAACAAAACTTTTAGCAGTAAGAACTGGGAACAAAGAACATAAAAACAATACAATAAAAAAAATAAAAATAAAAATAAAATAAAACCCAATAATAGTAAAAACATAGGAAACATTAAAACATATAATTAAAAATAATAATAATAACATTTTTTTAAAGTACAGAAAAAAAAGAAAGAGAAAAAAATATTAAAAACTAAACTAAAATAGAGAAAAAAATATAAGTTTGCAGCATAAAATAATGATTTGTATTAAAATCATTAAAAGGACATACAGTGCAAATGAAAGATTAAAATTTAAAGTGCTTTAAAAGAGCTCAATCATAAGCACAGGAGAAGAGAAATGAGGTATTGATACTTCTTTTTTATTATGAATAATAAGAATGTATTATAAAGTGTCAAACAATCATTTAACAGTAAGTAATTGGAAACAAAGAACATAAAAACAATACAATTAAAAAAAATAAAACCCAATAAAAGTAAAAATTAAAAAACAAAGTACAGGAAAGTAGAAAGAGAGAAAAATAAAATAAAATAGAGAATAAAATATAGGTTTGCAGCATAAAATAATGAGTGTTTTTACAGGGTGGTATTAATACTTTATTATTATTATGAATACCTCTTATATATGATGTTTAGAGCGTGCATGCTGCAGTGTTTATGGCCGCTGTGCTGTAACATGTGGGCGGCTCCATTGTTAGGTAACACCGGTGTTACATATCCACATAACCAGCAGCTCTAACTGTCAGTGTGCAGCAGCAGCAGCTCGAGGATCAATGGTTCATTCCTCCATCAGGCTCCGTTTAGTTTGGCGTCATTTTATAAACAGTCGAATGGGAGAAATGTCCTCCAAAGCGCAGATGCCAACCCCAGAAACAGCGCTGCCTGGCCGGACTGACAGCATCAAAGTGTCCGGTGAGTGTGCACCACCATGAGCTTCTGCAGAAAGTCATATAACCAAAACAAAGCAGCTGCAGACCCTAAAATAAAACTGTTACTCGCTTTTTTTAGTGTTGTGGTTCTACCTGGTTAACATTCAGTCGTTGCTGCTTCATAGTATAGTTATAATATGTGTTTTAAAGCTTTTATTTAGTTAGAATTCACTTTAATTGTAGCGGTTAGCTTCTTCTGCTGCTTCTGCGCATGCGCTGTATTCTGTTTATAAAACGGTGTTGCAATCTGCGCATGCGCCAGTCACTGTGTTTACCACATGTGCAGCTATGAGCTAGTTTGCAGTAAAATACACATGAAACTGCCCAATACTTTACTATGAAATGTATGCACATACTTAACCTGATCATACTCTACCTCCCACACACACACACACACACACACACACACACACACACAGACACACACACACACACACACACACACACACACACACACACACACACACACACACACACACACACAGCAGAATAAGACAAGATATTACTTTATTAGTCCCACAATGGATTAAATTTGCATTGTTACAGCAGCAAGTGGACAGTAAAATAGAATATAAGAGCAGCAATAACAAAAGAATAATAAATAATAAGTACAAAAAACAATAAGAACAATAACACTACATACTCATAAAAAGTGTTTATATTAAATGTTGAAGCACAGATGTGTTTAGAAAGCATCAATAGTCGATCTGACTGATCAATAAATGTGATTCAACCTTGATTCATGTGTCAGAGAGCAGAGAGAGTGTATTTTTTAGCTTTTACACCACTAAACATCTCCTATCACACAATATCATGTCCTATTTTACCTCAGACATGAAAATATAACATAGCAATAATGATGGAAATGTCTCTTTTTGGTAGTTTTGGGTTTCTTTAGTCACTCCATCTCTAAGTTGCTACGGTAACTAGATGGCAGCTGTCACTCAAACTAACTGTAGGTGGATTTTAGTAATTTTCACGTCTCTTTTTGGTAGTTTTTAGGTTTCTTTAGTCAATTTAAGTCTCTTATTAGTCATTTTTATGTCTCTTTTTGGTAGTTTTGAGTTTTTTTAGTCACTCCATCTCATAGTTACCATGGTAACCAGATGGCAGCTGTCACTCAAACTAACTGTAGGTTGTTCATAGTCTTTTTTTTATCTCTTTTTGGTAGTTTTTAGGTGTCTTTAGTCATTTTAAGTCTCTTATTAGTCATTTTTTCATCTCTTTTTGGTGCTTAAATGTTATTTTTTATGTAAAGGTAAAATGAGCAGAACTTTATGGAACTGTAGGGTTTATTGTATAACCATTAGAGCCATCAGTCTTCATGCTAAGTTAAGGACATCACCTGCTATTAAATAACTTATAATCTCTTCTTTAATAGGACGGGACGACTTCTTTATGTCACTTTAAACATAAAAACTAAGAATCTAACAAAGAATAAAGTAACAAATGACATTATTTAAGATTGGAAATTTTGTTGAGCCTGAATATATTAAATAAATTCACAGCTTTGTCTGCTTCTAGCTCCTCGTCTTCAACAGGAAAGGCTTGTTATGCTTAGATAAACATAAATAAACTAACTTAATACTTTCATTATGAGATTAGACTGACAAAGAAACTCTGAGTGCTCTGAGTCGACTCTCTGACAGATGATTAGACTCCTTCCTTCTTTCCTTCCTTCCTTTCTTCCTCCCCTCCTCCCTCCCTCCTTCTCTCTTTCTTTCCTCCCCCCTACTGTCCTCCCTTCCTTCTTTCCTCTGTCCTTCTTTCCTTCCTTCCTCCCTTCCTCTTTCACTTTTCTACCTCCCTCCCTCCTTCCTTCTTTCCTCCCTCCCTCCTACCTTCCTTCCTTCCTTCTTTCCTTTCCTCCTTACCTTTCTCCCTCCTTTCCATCCTCCCTCCTTCCTTCTTTCCTCCCTCCCCCCTATCTTCCTTCCTTCCTTCTTTCCTTTCCTTTCCTTTCCTTTCCTTTCCTTTCCTTTCCTTTCCTTTCCTTTCCTTTCCTCCCTTCCTTCCTCCCTCCTTTCCTTCCATCTTCCTCTGTTCCATCCTCCTCTGTTCCATCCTTCCTTCTTCCTTCCTCCCTCCCTTCCTTCCTTGACTCGAGGACAACAGGAGGGTTAAACAGACCGACGGCAGCACTCAGTTGGCAGTCGGGGCATTTGGCTCCAACCTGCCCCCTCTTCACTACGAGTGAGGGTGCTGGGTCTTGGCTCAGGATGAATAGATCTGCACTGGCACCGGACAAAAGAGCCGACACACACACACACACACACACACACACACACACACACACACACACACACACACACACACACACACACACACACACACACACGCTGCCCTTTAACATTGTAAAGTGAAAGATGACAAAAAAATAAGTGTTTTTGTGCTGTAGATGTTGAAGTTAAAGAGAGAGAGAGAGAGAGAGAGAGAGAGAGAGGTGGGAAGAAGTGCAAGTGATTCGATGAGTCTTTTAGATATAGTTTGGATTTATTTGCCCCAAAGTGTGTGGATTGGACCGCCGATTGAGGATGTGGGAGTGGAAGGAGTTGGGGAGGGGGGGCTGCAGCAAAAAGGACGATCGAGATGGATGGATGGATGGATGGGTGGATGGATGGATGGAAGGGTTCAGACGGCTTGGCAGACCAGACAGGCTGGAGCATCGCCAAAAAGCTCCTCGGGAACGCTGCCACGACCGAGAGAGAGAAATGAAGAAAGAAGCGAGCGAAGGGGGCGCATGGAGGAAAAAGGAAAAAGCCATGCCTGCAGTGAGTGGAGAGGAGACTTGGCAAGGCTTCCCCTTCCTTTGTCTGTCTGGCTCGGGGGCTGCAGCGCCAGAGGAAATCAAGAAATGTCCAGGCATGGTTGGTGGAGGAGGAGGTGCTGGACGGGGGGACGAGCTCTGCTTCTGCTTCGGCTCAGAAAAGACAAGAGAAGGAAAAAGTAGTTTGTAACGACCCGAAAAACTCTGCTTGTGAAAGAGCTGCTGGACGCCCCAAAAAACAAAATGTGTCTTTTTATTTAAACGATATCGTGGGTTTGAGCCTCTGGACCAGCCGGGCTTCTGGGACAAAGAACAGCAGGACAACACCAACTGCTTCCAACGCCGCTTAAAGTCTGTGATTATAACGGTAATAAAGTGCTGAGCGTTGTGTTTTGGGAGAGGTGAACGATGTTTCTGACGGGACAAAGATGGATATCTGACTTGGAGGAGTCTTCTAGTAGCATGAGGAAGGCCTGCGACTCTGCACCAAGCAAGAGGTTTGTGACTCAATGTTTGTTCCCCCTAGATAGTTCATTGTTAATAATCTTTGGGACAGTAGTTGGATCTCAATAGAAGTGAGAAGTGTTGAGTCACAGAGAGAAGAAGTGTCTGTTTCATTCATCTGAAGACTTGGTGGTGTTGTGAGCTGACCTGCAGGACGTGAAGGAGGCCGAACGAGGCCAGAAGACTCAAAACAAAGGACCAAAGTATCAGTTTCTATGCTTTTACTCTTTTGAAAGTTGACTTGGTTGATGGTGAGTTGGAGCCTTTTGGATTTTAGATTCATAACTACACTAACAGGATCATAACTTAGAAACTGTAGTTGGGAAAACAGTCTTAGCTTAAGGTGGATTTAGTGGCTGTTCTGGAGCTTTTAATCGAATCCCACTGTCTTCCTCTGCAGATAGATTTAACCATGTTGTCATTGAATCATAGATGTTTGAATTTACATTAAAGTTGACTAAAAGTTGAGATTGAAAGTTCATGCTTGATCTTGATCTTGGACACTGCAGTTGATCACCGGGTCAGTTTAGTAGCTGTTCTGGAGCTTTCAATCATAAATCATAAGTCATAGTTTAAAGGATCTTAATAATATAACTTTAAACTTTTAGTAAATTAAATTAGGGAAAATTGATGAATAGGTATAAGTCACTGAGGAAGGAGGGCAGGAGTTTCATGAGGTAGCCCTGAGAGAAGAAACCATACAGCTGTTTTATATTTTAATTAACTAACTAATAGCTAATAGATCTGAACTATCTAAATAAACTTAAATTCTAACATAACTTAAATGTGATTTCTGAATAGCTCTCTGCTTTAAACTTTTTCATAAGTCTCTGGATTTGACACATAACTTGTTATTATCATTCACGGCTTAATCTGCAACTATTTTTCCTCAATGAATCGATTGATCATTTATCTATAAAATGTCAGGAAATGGTGAAAAATGTCCCTCACAGGTTCCCAGAGTCCAAGCTGACGGTCAAAAACCCAAATATCTTTACTTTACTATCAGATGTGACACAGAAAAGCATCAAATCTTCTACATTTGAGAAGCTGGTCTCTTTAAAATGTGTCATTTTTGCTTTAAAAAGTGTCTGAAATGATGAATTGCTTATCAGAATAGTTGACTAATAGATTAACCCTTTATGTTTTACTCCAACCTGTATCTCTCTCCATTTCTCTCACACATGGACAGATGAAAACATTGACAGATAAGGAAGTAGGTCATCCTCATCACAGTTGAATGCAGATGTGTTCAGACATCCAGCAGCTGGTGTGATGACTTGTTGTTGTTGTGAATCCGTTTTATTGCAGCTTGTTGTTGTGGAACGAGTGATGAGTGATTGTGACACAGGAAATGTCTTCAGACTCACTGTTGAAGGCAGAAGTTTCAGCTTCTCTTCAACATATTTGTTTAACCCTCCTGTTTTCCTCCCTACCTCCTTTCCTCCCTCCTTTCCTTCCTTCTTTCCTTCCTTCTTTCCTTCCTTCTTCCTCCCTTCCTTCCTTGACTCGAGGACAACAGGAGGGTTAAAAATGCCGGGTTTGATTCTTGTGTGGGACGGCTCATGACTTTTCCAGTGACTCTTCTGACCAATCAGTGGCCGGCAGTCGGATGACGTCACATTAAGTATCGGCTCGGCTCGCTTGGACCCTCACCAGAGCAGATACTAAAAAAGTACCAGGTACCAGGTACTATCCCTGATGTAGTACCAGGTACCAGGTACTATCCCTGATGTAGTACCAGGTACCAGGTACTATCCCTGATGTAGTACCAGGTACCAGGTACTATCCCTGATGTAGTACCAGGTACCAGGTTCTATCCCTGATGTAGTACCAGGTACCAGGTACTATCCCTGATGTAGTACCAGGTACCAGGTACTATCCCTGATGTAGTACCAGGTACCAGGTTCTATCCCTGATGTAGTACCAGGTACCAGGTACTATCCCTGATGTAGTACCAGGTACCAGGTTCTATCCCTGATGTAGTACCAGGTACCAGGTACTATCCCTGATGTAGTACCAGGTACCAGGTACTATCCCTGATGTAGTACCAGGTACCAGGTTCTATCCCTGATGTAGTACCAGGTACCAGGTACTATCCCTGATGTAGTACCAGGTACCAGGTACTATCCCTGATGTAGTACCAGGTACCAGGTTCTATCCCTGATGTAGTACCAGGTACCAGGTTCTATCCCTGATGGAGTACCAGGTACCAGGTACTATCCCTGATGTAGTACCAGGTACCAGGTACTATCCCTGATGGAGCCGAGTAGAGCTAGAACTGTGTAGTGGGAAAGCTCCATATTGCTCTTGAATGGCTTAATAGTGACAAGCCTGAAACTAGAAGAGTGGATGTTGTTGTAACAGCAAGATTAATGCCCGTGTCTTAATGAGGAGATGTTGAACAGTCACATGATGATGTAATATCAGTGCTTCTACATGTAGTTTATCAGATTCACAGATCAGGTGAATCCAGGTGAAGCCGCTGTTGTAAACATCCTCTCATACATGTTTAATGACCCTGCAAGCCTTATCAGGTTCAGGCTGACGCTCATCCATCCATCCACACATCCTTTTTTTGCTCTCAGCCGTTGCCGTGACAACGCAGAGGATGCAGGATTCCAGCAAATGTCTGATAACCTGGATGACAGGTGTGTTTAACCTTCCTGTCATCGTCCTCCCGGGTCAAATTGACCTCGTCTGTTTTGACTGTTCCTTCCTCCCTCTCTCCTTCTCTCTTTCTTTCCTTCCTCTCTCTTTCCTCCCTCCGTCCTTCTCTCTTTCTTTCCTTCCTCTCTCTTTCCTGCCTCCCTCCTTCTCTCTTTCCTCCCTCCCTCCTTCTCTCTTTCTTTCCTTCCTCTCGCTTTCCTCCCTCCCTCCTTCTCTCTTTCTTTCCTTCCTCCCTCCCTCCTTCTTTCCTTCCTTCGCTCCTTCCTTCCTCCCTCCCTCTTTATTTCCTTCCTTCCTTCCTTTCTTCCCTCCCTCCTTCTCTCTTTCCTCCCTTCCTTCTTTCCTTTCTCCACCCCCCTTTCTTCCTTCCTTGTATCCTTCCTTCCTCCCTCCTTTCCTTCCTTTCCTCCCTCCGTCCTTCTCTCTTTCCTCCCTTCCTTCTTTCCTTCCTCCATCCCCCTTTCTTCCTTCCTTGTATCCTTCCTTCCTTCCTCCCTCCTTCCTTCTTCCTCCCTTCCTTCCTTCTTCCTCCCTTCCTTCCTTCCTTCTTCCTTCCGTCCTTCCATCCTCCCTCCCTCCTTTCCTTCCTTCTTCCTCCCTTCCTTCCTTGACTCGAGGACAACAGGAGGGTTAAGAGAGAGAAGGAGAGAGAGACATGACAGACGAGGGAGACGTGATGACAGACGTTAAGAGAGAGAGAGAGAAGGGTAGAGATTAATAGATGGAGGTAAAGAGAAGGACTGAGAGGTTAACTGTGTTGTCACTCAGGTGGTTCAGCGGTGATGTAACAATCAAGAAGCAGAAGAAACAAGATAAAACACGGTGTTCAATTAGTATTATACAGGTCAGGAGGTGTTTGAGTCTCACTGTCTAGACTCTAGACGGCATAAAGGACACAACATGACACACAGGTGTAAAGAATAGAAGATAATAGACAAGAAGGACGAGGAGGTGAAGATGAACCTTTTTATTTAACCCTCCTGTCGTCTTCCCGGGTCAGATTGACCCCGTCTCTCTTTTGACTGTTCCTTCTTTCCTTCCTTCCTCCCTCTTTCTTTAATTTTTCCTTCGTTCTTCCCGTCCTTCCCTCTTTCTTTGCTCCCTCCTCGTTCCATACTTCTTTCCTCACTTCTTTCCTTCCTTCCTTCCTTCCTTCCTTCCTTCCTTCCTTCCTTCCTTCCTTCCTTCCTTCCTTCCTTCCTTCCTCCTCTACTTCCTTCCTTCCTTTTTTCCTCCCTCCTTACTCCCTTCCTCCCTTCCTCCCGCCTGTCCTTCCTTCCTCCCTTCTTTCTTCCTCCCTTCCTTCTTTCCTTCCTTCCTTCCTTCCTTTTTCCCTTCCTCCCTTCCTCCTCTACTTCCTTCCTTCCTCTTTTCCTCCCTCCTTACTCCCTTCTTCCCTTCCTCCCGTCCTTCCTTCCTTCCTCCCTTCCTTCCTTCCTTCCTTCCTTCCTTCTTTACTTCCTTCCTTCCTTCCTCCCTTCCTCCTCTACTTACTTCCTTCCTCTTTTCCTCCCTCCTTCCTCCCTTCCTTCCTCCCGTCCTTCTTCCTCCCTTCCTTCTTTCCTTCCTTCCTTCCTTCCTTCTTCCTCTATTTACTTCCTTCCTCTTTTCCTCCCTCCTTACTCCCTTCCTCCCTTCCTTCCTCCTGTCCTTCCTTCCTTCCTTCCCTTCCTTCTCTCCTTACTTTTTTCCTCTTTTCCTCCCTCCCTCCTGCCTTCCTTCCTTCTTTCCTTCCTTCCTTCCTTCCTTCTTCCCTTCCTCCCTTCCTCCTCTATTTACTTCCTTCCTCTTTTCCTCCCTCCTTACTCCCTTCCTCCCTTCCTTCTCTCCATACTTCTTTTCCCCTTTTCCTCCCTTCCTCCTTTCCTTCCTTCCTCCCTTCCCTCCCTTCCTTCTCTCCTTACTTCTTTCCTCTTTTCCTCCCTCCCTCATTCTTCTTGAAACATTAGTTCATAGTAAGTTAAACTCAGAAGTCTTGAGTTACTTTACGTTGTTATCAGAGGACAGTCGTCACCTCCGCTGCAGCCTTTAGGTTGTTTTATGAGGCTCTAGTTAAATAAATCTCTCTCACTCACTCTCCCTCTTTCTGTCTTGGTGCATTTTGGAGGAGTTTAACATTATAAAAAACTTGATATAAAAACTGTCAGTCCTGATTAATATTCTGTTTTTTTGATTAAGTTGTTTGAGCTCCCTCCTTTCCTTCTTCCCGTCTTTCTTTCCTTTCCTCTTCCCTCCCTTCTTCCCTCCTTTCCTTCCTTCCCTCCTTACTTTCCTTCCTTCTTCCTTCCTCCCTTCCTTCCTACCTCCTTTCCTTCTTTCCCTCCTTCCTTTCCTTCCTTCTTCCTTCCCCCCTTCCTTCTTTACTTCCTTCCCTCCTTCCTTTCCTTCCTTCTTCCTTCCCTCCTTCCTTCCCTTCCTGATTTAATTTGTTTGATTGTTTTTTTTTGGAAGTGTTTCTTAAAAGAGGCTCAATTGTGTTTAAAAGCGTTAGGGATTGATATGTGCAGTTGAACTTTAACTGTCTTGGGTTAGGGTCTAAGATTGTTGGACTATAAGTTATTGGAATAAAGATTTCTGTATTTTATATATTCATGGCATTTTTAAGATGATTCTATAATTGATCGTTAATTTTCCTGATGATCGATCAGGTGAATGTATTCAAATGCCAATCCCTATAGTTTCTATAGTTAGAGGTAACTGGTAACCAAGCAGAACCACGGTTGGCATGGTTACCATATGATTCAGAAAGGTAGTTAAGGATAAAGCTGGTGATTTTCCTTATTGTCACTCAAACCAACAATGAAGTGATCTACTAATAAGTATCATGTGTGTGTGTCCACAGTCTGGTCATGTCTTATAATCCACAGCGATGCATCAGGTGACATCATTATGAAGAGTTTGGTCACGTTAGTTTGTTTAGAAATGACTCTAAAGACTAATAACAGTGACACATTTTCAGTTTTTGCAGAGTAGTTCTTTGTGTGTGTGTGTGTGTGTGTGTGTAGTAGTTGACTGTGTCATTTATCTGCTATAGAAACACACGAGTGATATAAACACTGCAACTCTGAAGGCTGATAACAACGGCTTCAGATCAAAACTTACAAATAAATATCATTTTGAGTAGATTTCAAATATCAAAGTAACCCAGCCTTCTGTGTGATCAGCTGACTCACTGCACTGCAGACTTTAACCACTGTGTAAACACTTCAGCCTTTCATCACTATACACAAGTAATGCTGTAATTGCTGGCACACACACACACACACACACACACACACACACACACACACACACACACACACACACACACACATATATAATGACGCTATAGTTTACAGAGGAAGAGTTAATGTGTTCGCTGTAAGAAGAAGAAGAAGAGCACTTTGCTAATATCACAAATGTATTGATGTTATTAAAGCCCGCATATGTATATATATATATATATATATATCTTTACCACCATGCATTATAACTTTATGCTTGATCCTGTGTGATAAAAGCCAAATATCTCACAGTATGTGTTAGTGTTAAAAAGCCATTACTTTACAATATAACATTTATATACATTTTATATTCTTTCCTTTCCTCCCTTCCTTCCTTCCTTCCTTCCTTCCTTCCTTCCTTCCTTCCTTCCTTCCTTCCTTCTTCCTTCCTCCTTTCCTTCTTTCCCTCCTTCCTTTCCTTCCTTCTTCCTTCCTCCCTTCCTTCTTTCCTTCCTTCCCTCCTTCCTTTCCTTTCCTTCCTTCTCCCTTCCTCCCTTCCTTCCTTCCTTCCTTCCCTCCTTCCTTTCCTTCCTTCCTCCTTCCTTTCCTTCCTTCCTCCCTTCCTTCTTTCCTTTCCTCCCTTCCTTTCTCCCTCCTTTCCTTCTTTCCCTCCTTCCTTTCCTTCCTTCTTCCTTCCTCCCTCCTTACCTTCCTTCCTTCCCCCTTCCTTTCCTTCCTTCCTTCCTTCCCTCCTTCCTTTCTCCCTCCTTTCCTTCCTTCTTCCTAATATAAATGCACCGAGCTATTTTACAGAATCCATGTCTGAAAGGGTCGAATCAGTCGGCCATCTTTTCAGTGCATTAAGTATTATTTCCTGCTCCTCCTCCTCCTCCTCCTCCTCCTCCTCCTCCTCCATCACACACAGTCTCACTACTAATGGCCCTGAGTTATCGACCTGCAGGGAACATACACATACACACACACACACACACACACACACACACACACACACACACACACACACACACACACACACACACACACACACACACACACACCCTGTAGTGCTCTTATTAACCTCTTACCGCCACTCTAAGTATACACATAGCTGTCAATCAAGAAGAATAGATGAAGAAAAAAGGAGGACAAAGATGGTAAATGTGACAGATGCTCCACTCGGTGCTTATTAAGACATTTTCTACATATAAGAACATTTGAATCCTCTCATTAGCATCATCTTATACTACTCTTATACTTATACTACGGAAAGATGGAAAGAAGGAAGGAAGGGAGGGAGGAAGAGAAGGAAGGAAAGAAGTAAAGATGGAAAGATGGAAGGAAGGAAGGAAAGAAGGAAGGGAGGGGGGAAAGATGGAAGGAAGGGAGGGAGGGAGGAAAGATGGAAGGAAAGAAGCTTGGAAGGGAGGAAGGAAGGAAAGATGGAAAGAAGGAACAAAGGAAGGAAAGATGGAAGGAAAGAAGGGAGGAAAGAAGGAAGGAAGGAAGAGAGGAATGAAGGAAAGATGGAAGGAAGGAAGGAAAGATGGAAGGAAGGAAGGGAGTAAGGAAGGAAGGAAAGAAGGAAGAGAATGAAGGAAAGAAGGAAAGATGGAAAGAAGGAAGGAAGCTTGGAAGGGAGGAAGGAAGAGAAGGAAAGATGAAAGGAAGGAAGGAAGGAAGGAAAGAAGGGAGGAAGCTTGGAAGGGAGGAAGGAAGGAAAGATGGAAGGAAGAGAAGAAAGGAAGGAAAGAAAGATGAAAGGAAGGAATGAAGTTTTCAGTTAAAAATAGGAACTGAACAACTTTGTTTCCTGAAGTTTCCTGGACTAACTTCTTCATTTGGTTTCTAATAGCTGCAGACAGAGTTGAGTTTTTACCCTTTCAGTTCCTTTTAATTAATTAAACTACTTAATTTGGTTTTTCGGTCCGTCAACAGAAGGTCAGTCCAACCTGCAGAAATGTGAAATTTGTCTTCAAGCGAGCCCAAAACTCAGCGTTCATAGACAATAACGTCTCCAGTGATAAATGAACACAATGAATACTGATCAGGTTCAGTGGAGCTAAAGCCAGAATACACTGTTCTGTCTTTGGGAAGTTTTTATTGAGGATTTATGAACATGCAAATGAGAGAGTTACATAAGCGGACTATTAGTGTTGTTCATGAGTTAAGACAAGTGTTGCAGTTAAGCCTCAGTAGAATGTAATGTATAGTTTAACCTTCCTGTTGTCTTCCCGGGTCAAATTGACCCTCGTCTGTTTTGACTGTTCCTTCGTTCCTCCCTTCCTTCCTTCCTTCCTTCTGTCCTTCCTCCCTCCCTCCTTCTCTCTTTCTTTCCTTCCTCTCTCTTTCCTCCCTTCCTTCCTTCCTTCCTTCCTTCTGTCCTTCCTCCCTCCCTCCTTCTCTCTTTCTTTCCTTCCTCTCTCTTTCCTCCCTTCCTTCCTTCCTTCTGTCCTTCCTCCCTCCCTCCTTCTCTCTTTCTTTCCTTCCTCTCTCTTTCCTCCCTTCCTTCCTTCCTTCCTTCCTTCTGTCCTTCCTCCCTCCCTCCTTCTCTCTTTCTTTCCTTCCTCTCTCTTTCCTCCCTTCCTTCCTTCCTTCTGTCCTTCCTCCCTCCCTCCTTCTCTCTTTCTTTCCTTCCTCTCTCTTTCCTCCCTTCCTTCCTTCCTTCTGTCCTTCCTCCCTCCCTCCTTCTCTCTTTCTTTCCTTCCTCTCTCTTTCCTCCCTTCCTTCTGTCCTTCTCTCCTTCCTCCCTCCCCCTTTCTTCCTTCCTTCTGTCCTTCTTTCCTACCCTCCTTCCTTCCTTCCTTTCCTTCCTCCCTCCCTCCTTGTCTCTTTCTTTCCTCCCCCCTACCTTCCTACCTTCTTCTTTCCTCTGTCCTTCTTTCCTCCCTTCCTCCCTTCCTCTTTTCCTTCCTCCCTCCCTCCCTCCTTCCTTCTTTCCTCCCTCCCTCCTCCCTTCCTTCCTTCCTTCTTTCCTCCGTCCTTCCTTCCTTTCCTTCCTCCATACCTTCTTTCCTTTCCTCCCTTCCTTCATCCCTCCTTTCCTTCCCTCCTTCTTTCTTCCCTACTTTCCTTCCTTCTTCCTTCCTCCCTCCCTTCCATCCTCCCTTCCTCCCTCCCTTCCATCCTTCCTTCCTCCCTTCCTTCCTTGACCCGGGAGGACAACAGGAGGGTTAACCCCTCTGCAGTGTGTGCAACCTTTGAGGCTTTTAATGTGCACTTAAAGTTAACAACCTACAGTATATTGTACTATTGCACTATGTAGCCACATTCATATTTATTTATTTATCTTTTTAAAATTATACCAACTTCCACATCAATGTTAGCTGATTGTTGTTCTATGTGTGTCCTGTAAGGTTTCCTTGAGTGCTTTGAAAGGCTCCTTTAACCCTTACATACTGTCCAGAGTCTAATGTGACCCAGCTTTACATTTGAAAGACGAAATCACACCTTAAAATCTTTTCTTTTAGCCAGATATTTGATAACTTTTCCTAATGTGACCCAGATTATACAACATTTTTTTTATTCACATTTAATATTATTAATTGAAATCATTATGTTCTCCCGTGTAAATGAGCGTTGGACCAGTATACAGTGTGACTGTGAATGCTTTTTCTGCATCAACAACATTTGTCATTTCCGACTGTTAGTGTCATAAAACCACGACTATAATCGTCCCTTAACTTTAACCCAGTGGTGTTTATTGTTGCCGTGACGACAAAGGTGGAGTAGCTTTAAGGAAGTAGTTTTAGTGCCTAAACCAGACCTTAGGACTAAAGGTTATTACATCATAAAACATCATTATTGTTTAACAGTGATGTGTGTGTGTGTGTGTGTGTGTGTGTGCGTGTGCGTGTGCGTGTGTGTGTGTGTGTGTGTGTGTTCTATTTTTTAACGCCTACTTTACTCCCATCATGCTATATGATACTTGGCATCTCATTCCTTTATATGCATGTAATAAATATCTTAGATGGTAACCTGCATGAGAAATGAAGAAAAGAAAAGTTATACTAGTCGTCTGCTTCCAGTGATCAGTGTGACCCGGACAGACTGGATCAGTTTTAGTGGTTTAAAGTTTTTAAATTCTGCACACAGCTTCCTTTGATATGTGCTGCGAGTTAGAAGACAAACACAGGAGGAAGACAGCAGCCCAACAACGAGGCTAACGCTGATGCTTGTAATGATGGGGGGTAATCAGAGAGAGAGAGAGAGAGAGAGAGAGAGAGAAAGAAAGGGGGGGAGCAGAACTGAAGAAGGATGAAGAAGCCAGGCAATCAGAGAGAGGAGGAGGAGGAGGAGGAGGAGGAAGAGGTGGGGGAGGTTGGGGTTGCTTTGTAGATTTAATTGCAATGCAGTGTGTATGTGCATGTGTGTGTGCAGGCTCTCCAATCTTCCTTCGCCAGACATCAGCTGCAGTGTTTCATTTATCACTGTCATGTCTGGAGCTTCAGGGAGGAGGAAGAGGAGGAAGAGGAAGAAGAGAGGGAGCCCTGGATGTTTAGGCCCGGCTGTAGCTCCTCTCCTGGGCCGAGGCGTCGCTGCGAGGCCGAGCGGGTGATTAGAGAAAAAATGGGCGACAGAGATAGAAAACCACCGATATTGATGATATTAATAATGAAGATTAGTCTGAATAATATTTTTTAAAGCTGCATGATGTTTACTTTTTAATTTTTATTTTTATGGAGCTAACAGCGCGGCTCAAGGGATTATAGTAACAGTCCTGTAGAGGCAAAGTTACTCAGCACATGTAATGAAACCAGGCGGGGAGCTCCGGTCCTCTGAAATGAGGCCAACGCGGAAGTAACTTAAAACTGCATTATATCAAAAGGCCACCAGGGGGCGACCGTTTTGGTGTCAAAAGGACTTCCGTCTCTATACAAGTCAATGGAGAATTCACCAACTTCTCACTTGATTTCTAACCTCAGTAAACGTTTTCAAAATGTGTTTATGGTCTCAATCGCTAGTTTAAAGCCTTCTTCAATGCAGTATGATGTTCATTTGGGACATTTTGGCCTCCCTGATTTTATATGTGACGATAAAGCAGGGTATGCATTAGGGCGTGGCTACGTGGTGATTGACAGGTTGATTGGTTCACAGGTTCAGGAGGGCGCCTCATGCTCCTCCTGATGCCCATATAAGTAGAATCCCTGTTTTTATTTTTCCCAGCATGCACCTGAAATTTTCAAGACAGCGCTGCTCAGATCCGAAACTATTGGCTTCCGAGCAGCAGTCCACAAACCAATGGGTGACGTCACGGATGTTACGTCCATTTCTTATATACAGTCTCTCGTCCTGATTGATCAGCATTAGGAAGCTTCTCCTTAAACTAACTATAGTAGCAGGATTTCACTTCTTTTACTTGTCTTTTACTTGAAATGTCAACTTCTTAAATACATCCAACATGTTCGAGCTGAAATCTGATCCGTCTATGAGAGTGAGAAGCACAAATAACACCTAAAAACAACCTCAGAAACAACCTTAGCAGCAAAGGTTACCAAACAGATGGCCATTTATCAGCATGTGAGACCCGCTGACGTCAGCAAGGTAGAAAAAAACGAAGCCCTGACTTTTGACTTGCAGGCAGCTTTTCTTTCGTACCATCCATCCTTCAGGTTTTGGATGTGTGACTTTGTTTTTAACATAGATATCAAACATCATAACAGGATAAAAATAACAGGAAATCAAAAGAAGTGTGATACGTCCTCTTTAAATAGAAGATCTGAGTACTTCTTCTGTCCCTTTGATCCAGACTGAAACAAACATTTAGATGCTTCACCACAATATTATGCACAGTTTGCTCATTTCTTTACATTCATAAGGTGAAACTTTCGGATAAATCATCATGTCATTTGGGGAAAATTCCCTCAGTATGAATTAACCCTCCTGTTGTCCTCAGGTCAAGGAAGGACAGGAGGAAGGGAGGAGGAAGGAAGGAAGGAAGGAAGGAAGGAAGGAAGGAAGGAAGGGAGGGAGGGAGGAAAGAAGGAAGGAAGGAATGAGGAAGGAAGGGAGGGAGGAAGGAAGGAAGGAAGGAAGGAAGGAAAAGAGTAAGGAGGGAGGGCGGAAGGAAAAGAGGAAGTAAAGGAGTAAGAAGGAAGGAAGGAAAGGAGTAAGGGATTAGGAAGGAAGGAAGGAAAGGGGTAAGGGAGGAAAGACGGAAGGAAGGAATGAGGAAGGAAGGAATGAAGGAAGGAAGGAAGGAAAAGAGTAAGGAGGGAGGGCGGAAGGAAAAGAGGAAGGAAGGAAGGAGAGAAGGAAGGAATGAAGGAATGAAAGGAGTAAGGAAGGAAGGGAGAGAGGGAGGAAGGGAGGAAAGAAAGAGGGGAAGGAGGGGAAGAATGAAGGAAAAATTAAGGAAAGAAGGAACAGTCAAAAGAGATGGGGGCCAATTTGACCTGGGAGGACGACAGGAGGGTTAAAATCCCTTTTGTGACCCCCCCCCCACCCCCCCCCCCCCCTTTCTATCTTCAGCTCCATGTGGGTAACCCTGTTCTTGCTGCAGTGAGAAGAGAAAAAAAAAAAGAGAAAGATTAAATAAAGTCTTTGACGGTGACGCAATAGTCTGACTCAGCATTTTATTAACTATCAGCTCTGAGTGTCTGATGATGTAAAACAGTCTTTCTCTCTTTTATTTAGTTTTATCTTAGTTTATCTTTCACATGCACCACTTACACTTTGTTTACAGTCATTTATCCAACAGCTGATGTTAATGCATGTAAAAAAAAAAAAAAAAGTGCACGTGCTGCTGCCTTTATTTGATCTTTATCTCGTGCGTTTGACCGCTCTCTGTTGTCTCGCTGCAGAAAATTAAAAAGTGATGAAGGACGTGATGAAAGGACGAGGAGATAAAACAGTGCTGAGCTCTGATTGGCCGATTCTGGAGCAGTTCTGCCTGCCTTCACACACACACACACACACACACACACACACACACAGACGAAAACACACACACACACACACACACACACACACACACACACACACACACACACATGTAGGCCTGAGCTGAAATAGAGCAGCACTAATGGAGAGAGTGGTGTGTGTGTGTGTGTGTGTGTGTGTGTGTGTGTGTGTGTGTGTGTGTGTGTGTGTGTGTGTGTGTGTGTGTGTGTGTGTGTGTGTGTGTGTGTGTGTGTGTGTGTGTGTGTGTGTGTGTGTGTGTGTGTGTGCTCCACAGATGTCACCATGGATATAGGCCTTTTCTGTGATCAGGCTTATTATTGTGGCAGGATTTTGGGAGCTGGGGGGCAGTCTAGTTAGTCACACACACACACACACACACACACACACACACACACACACACACACACACACACACACACACACACACACACACACACACACACACACACACACACACACACACACACACTAAAATGAAGTGGCTTGCTGTTTGATGTGAAGTGTCCTGAAGTGCTTTCTAACCTCTCTCTCTGCTCTTTACCGCCATAGAAAAGAAAATTCGTCCCCAGTAAAACGCATCAGGAACTCTATTTAAAACCATCTACAATATATATTTACTTTTATTTAAATAACATAATTTATAATGTCTGAGTTGACCTATCATCTGTAGTTTAGCCCTGTAGCATCTAGCAGGAAACAATGGTTAAAGTACTTTAAAGGGCAAGTTCAGCTTTAAATGGGTCCAACATTAACCTTTATGTAATTACTGAGTTACATCTGCAGTATCTCAGCTTATCCTTCCTGTCGGCCTCCCGGGTCAAATTGACCCCGTCTGTTTTGACTGTTCCTTCTTTCCTTCCTTCCCTCCTTCCTTCCGTCTGTCTTTCCTCCCTCCCTCCTTTTCTTTCTTTCCTTCCACTCTCTTTCCTCCCTTCCTTCTGTCCTTCCTCCATCCCCTTTCTTTCTTCCTACCTTCTTTCCTTCCTTCCTTCCTCCTTCTTTCCTTCCTTCCTCCCTTCCTTCTTTCCTCCCTCCCTCCTTCTCTTTCTTTCCTCCCCCCTACCTTCCTCCCTTCCTTCTTTCCTTTGTTCTTCTTTTCTTCCTTCCTCCCTTCCTCTTTTCCTTTCTCCCTACTTCCTTCCATTTTCCTCGCTCCCTCCTACCTTCCTCCCTCCTTCCCTTCCTTCCTCCCTTTTTTCCTTCCTCCCACCCTTCCTTCCTTCTTCCCCCTTTCTTTCCTTCTTCCTCCCTTCCTTCCTTCTTCCTCCTTTCTTTCCTTCTTCCTCCCTTCCTTCCTTCTTCCTTTCCTTCCTTCTTCTTCCCTTCCTCCCTGCCTTCCTTCCTTCTTCCTCCCTTACTTCCTCCCTTCCTTCCTTCCTTCCTTAATTCGAAGACAACAGGAGGGTAAAACATCTCTCAGACCATTGAGTGTAGTTCTGAAGCAAACCACCATCGAAAAGAGTGAATAGATTTCAGCACTAGCAGCTAAATGTGTTTTCTGCAGCCTGCAGGTCAGTTAACACAGCGGAGGGTGAAGGTTAGCAGGAAATAATTCACATCACATCCAACGACTGCACTTGAATTGTCTTTTATTAATATCTACCTCTCAGGAGAAACTGTGGTTATGGTTGGGGATCATACTCATATTTTGTGGGAAACATTCTGGGAAGACATCAAGGAATAAATGGAGGAAATCTTCAGAGCTCGACCCACTACTGTTCTTATTATCTAAAAGCACCTGAACCCTGGTTTACCATTGATCAGTGATGTATAATGCTAGAACAATGATTATTATTAACTGGATGAAGCCTAACCCTGCTGTGATAGAACATATGACTGCTCTGCTACAGCTAAAAACACCTTTATTTATAAAGAGATGGACTCCTGTTATTCTCTAAAGTTTAGACTTTCATTCCTTATGTGATGTTTGGACCTGTGGTGTCTATCTGGACTCTATGCAGCGTTATATTATAGGACAGATGGAAGGAAAGAAGGAAAAGAAGACAGGAAGGAAAGACGTAAGGAAGGAAGGAAAAGAAGACAGGAAGGAAAGATGGAAGGAAGGAAGGAAAAGAAGACAGGAAGGAAGGAAGGAAGGAAAGTGGGCTGGATTGGACCCCTTGGCGGGCCGGTTCTGGCCCACGGGCCTCATGTTTGACCTCCCAGATCTACATTATAGATTTCTTCAGTACAAAGTGAAGAGCTTGTGATATGAGCAGCAGCTTCTACCTATAACATGAAACTACGATCCAAACACTGAAAACATGATCGTCTCTGCAGCTGTTTATAAACCAACTAACCTCCTAAAACTCTTCATAGAGAAGCAGCATGTCCCCTAGAGCAGCTGTGTGGCTCACTGATGATGTTTTTAATAGTTTTTTGGGCAACAACAGAATAATAAGATATATATGAGGCATAATATAGTTGTTAGTAGATAAACTCATTGTTGGTGTTCACAGGAGATTAGTTAACAATAAGAAACATATAGAGAATCACCAAGAGACTGATCCTTCAACAAGGTCCTCCTTCCTTTCCTTCCTTCCTTTCCTTCCTTCCTCCCCTCCTTCCTTCCCTCCTTCATTTCTCCCACCATTCCTTCCTTCCTTCTTCCTCCCTCCTTTCCTTCCTTCTTCTTTTACTCCCCGCTACCTTCCTCTCTTCCTTCTTTCCTCTGTCATTCCTCCCTCCCTTCCTTCCTCCCTTCCTTCCTTCCCTCCTTCCTTTCTCCCTCCCTCCTTTCCTTCCTTCCTTCTTCCTCCCTCCTTTTCTTTCCTTCTTCCTTCCTCTCTCCCTCCTTTCCTTCCTCCTTCCTTCTTCCTCCCTCCTTTCCTTCCTTCTTCCTTTACTCCCCGCCACCTTCCTCCCTTCCTTCTTTCCTCTGTCCTTCATCCACTCCTTCCTTCCCTCCTCCCTTCCTCCTTCCTTTCCTTCCTTCCTTCTTCCTCCATCCTTTCCTTCCTTCTTCCTTCCTTCCTCCCTCCCTCCTTTCCTTCCTCTCTCCCTCCTTTCCTTCTTCCCTTCCTCCCTCCTTTGGGATGTTGTTTTTAATAGTTTTTTAGGTAACAACAGAATAATAATATATATATGAGGTATAATATAGTTGTTAGTAGATAAACTCATTGTTGGTGTTCACAGGAGATTAGTTAACAATAAGAAACATATAGAGAATCACCAAGAGACTGATCCTTCAAACACATCCTCACAAACTCTGCTTAGGATGCTAATGCTGTAAAAATCCAATATACCCAAAGTCTGGAGTCTCACACACACACACACACACACACACACACACACACACACACACACACACACACACACACACACACACACACACACACACACACACACACACACACACACACACACAGAATATGAATTCAATTAATCAACAATAAGCGTTGTTATCATTCCCGGTGAGATAAAGGCAACCAGGAGAGAACCGGCGTTTCAAAGGAGCGCTGCATGAAATAATTACTCTCTAGAAAGAAATGCCTCTGAAGGTGTGTGTAGTGTGTGTGTGTGTGTGTGTGTGTGTGTGTGTGTGTGTGTGTGTGTGTGTGTGTGTGTGTGTGTGTGTGTGTGAGCGCAGTGATAAATGGGGAATATTAATGATGTTTTGCTCATCTTCTGATTTTCTGCCTCTTTATGTTTTGCAGGTTGGAAATTATTTACCTTCCAGTCTGAGCTTCATACTCTTATGTTTTATTCCCTTTTATACTGTTTTTTATTTTATTTATTATTTATGAGTCGCTGCTGTGTAATGAGAGACCCAACTATAGAAGGAGAGCTTGAAATAGTCCACTGGATCAGTTCCTGAAGTTATTCTTTATTTTACATTCTTGACAAAACTCATTTAATTTAATTTAATTCAAACTGAAACTATAAAACTTTCGTCCCTTTAAATGATTTTAAATGTAGGATACGAGACGTTCTCACTTCTAGTTGGTTTAACCTTTGTGTCGTCCTCCCGGGTCAAATTGACCCGTCTGTTTTGACTGTTCCTTCCTTCCTTTCCTTCTGTCTGTACATCCTCCCTCCTTCTCTTTTTCTTTCCTTCCTCTCTCTTTCCTCCCATCCTTCTTTACTTCCTCCATCCACTTTTCTTCCTTCCTTCCCTTCCTCCGTCCCTCCTTCCTTCCTTCTTTCCTTCCTTCCTACCTTCTTTCCTCCCTCCCTCCTTGTCTCTTTCTTTCCTTCCTTCCTACCTTCTTTCCTCCCTCCCTCCTTGTCTCTTTCTTTACTCCCCCCCTACCTTCCTCCCTTCCTTCTTTCCTTTCTCCCTCCATCCTTCCTTTCATCCTTCCCTTCCTCCCTCCCTCCTTTCCTTCCTCCTTCCTCCCTCCCTCCTTTCCTTCCTTCTTCCTTCCTCCCTCCCTCCTTTCCTTCTTTCTTCCTCCCTTCCATCCTTCCTTCCATCCTTCCTTCCTTCCTCCCTCCCTTCCTTCCTCCCTTCCATCCTTCCTTCCATCCTTTCTTCCTCCCTCCCTTCCTTCCTCCTTTCCTTCCCCCCTCCTTCCTTTCTCCCTCCTTTCCTTCCTTCCTTCTTCCTCCCTCCTTTCCTTCCTTCTTCCTCCCTTCCTCCCTCCTTTTCCTTTCCTTCCTTCTTCCCTTCCTTCTTCCTCCCTTCCATCCTTCCTTCCTCCCTCCCTCCTTTCCTTCCTTCTTCCTCCCTTCCTTCCTTCCTTGACTCAAAGGTTAAACTAAATCAAGTTAATTCATGTTGTTAATCATTTTCCTGATGAAGCGTTTTGATCTAATCTAGTTAAAATGTGCAGATACTCTTCACCTTTCCTCATCCTCACTGCAGCAAACACTTTTCATCATGATTAAAATGATGTTTTTCAGTCGAGAGTCTAATTACAGGTTAAAGTTGGAATGATTTTTAGTGATAAAATATTAAAATATAAAACTATGATCTATTAGCAGCACCTTGATTCTGGTTCAGATACTCTGCTGCTGCCTCCATCATCATCATCATCCTCCTCTCCTATTATCCTCTGTGTGTGTTAGTAATGGCTGCCTTCAGGGACCAGCGGAGGCATGTTCATTACTGGTTACACACAGTGTGTGTGTGTGTGTGTGTGTGTGTGTGTGTGTGTGTGTGTGTGTGTGTGTGTGTGTGTGTGTGTGTGTGTGTGTGTGTGTGTGTGTGTGTGTGTGTGTGTGTGTGTGTGTGTGTGTGTGTGTGTGTGTGTGTGTGTGTGTGTGTGGAGGGCCGCTGATTGGTTGGCAGTATCCATCTGGCTGCTTTTTGTCTATAGGCATGCTGCCCCCAATGAAAAATTATGCCTTCATGCATGAAGAAAGACAGAGTGTGTGTGGTGTGTGTGTGTGTGTGTGTGTGTGTGTGTGTGTGTGTGTGTGTGTGTGTGTGTGTGTGTGTGTGTGTGTGTGTGTGTGTGTGAGTGTGTGTGTGTGTGTGTGTGTGTGTGTCTGTGTGTGTAAAGAAGGGGGAGGATGTGAGGAGGGTGGATCCAGATGTTGGGTTCATTCTCATCCTCTCTTACCTCCATCCCATTTATTTTAATCTGCCTTCCCTCCCCCACAGCATTGTACAGCAAGCCATCTGTAGACACACACACACACACACACACACACACACTCACACACACCGCCCCCAGCATGCTAACGCTAATGCGTGTTAGCTCAGCCAGGTGGCTGGGTGGCCTCAAATGGGTCCTCATGCACCTCTGGCTCTGCGCTGATTGGAGCGAATGCAGCTGCTAGGAAATTATGCAGAGCTGCTCAACACTGTTTAAGTGGGTCAGTGTGTGTGTGTGTGTGTGTGTGTGTGTGTGTGTGTGTGTGTGTGTGTGTGTGTGTGTGTGTGTGTGTGTGTGTGTGTGTGTGTGTGTGTGTGTGTGTGTGTGTGTGTGTGTGTGTGTGTGTGTGGGCCTCTCAGGTGAATTCAGTATATTGTGTTATTCGGTGGTGCTCTCATATTAAAATCTGCTGCTGCTGCTGTTTATATATGGAGGGAAATTCCTCCCTGAACTCTCATTTAGCTTATTTGTGGGTTTATCAGCTGTTTGTAGAGATCTCAGCATGATGTTTCTTTCTTTCTTTAGATAGATGGATAGATAGATAGATAGATAGATAGATAGATGGATGGATGGGTGGGTGGGTGGGTGGGTGGGTGGGTGGGTGGGTGGGTGGGTGGGTGGATGGATGGATGGATGGATGGATGGATGGATGGATGGATGGATGGATGGATGGATGGATGGATGGATGGATGGATGGATGGATGGATGGATGGATGGATAGATAGATAGATAGATATAATTTATTGATCCCAAGCTGGGAAATTACAGTGTAGCAGCAGCATTACACAGACACATAGTGACGATACAGTGACGATATCAACATATAGTATAAGGATATAAAGACAAGTAACAAGGAAGTAACTTAAAACTGCATTCTATCAAAAGGCCACCAGGGGGCGACCGTTTTGGTGTCAAAAGGACTTCCGTCTCTATACAAGTCAATGGAGAATTCACCAACTTCTCACTTGATTTCTAACCTCAGTAAACGTTTTCAAAATGTGTTTATGGTCTCAATCGCTAGTTTAAAGCCTTCTTCAATGCAGTATGATGTTCATTTGGGACATTTTGGCCTCCCTGATTTTATATGTGACGATAAAGCAGGGTATGCATTAGGGGCGTGGCTACGTCGTGATTGACAGGTTGATAGGTTCACAGGTTCAGGAGGGCGCCTCTTGCTCCTCCTGATGCCCATATAAGTAGAATCCCTGTTTTTATTTTTCCCAGCATGCACCTGAAATTTTCAAGATGGCGCTGCTCAGATCCGATACTATTGGCCTCCGAGCAGCAGTCCACAAACCAATGGGTGACGTCATGGATGTTACGTCCATTTTATATACAGTCTATGGTTAAAGCAGCTCAATCTTAATCTTATATTAGTTCACACATGAATCACACTGATGATAACTGGCTTTTAATGCTTTTCTTTCACCCATTCTGTAATGATTATCTTCAAGAGGTAGAATATTCCTTTACAGACATAATAATAATAATATCATTACTTATAAGGCACCTTTTAAAGCTTTGACACACAACACAGAGAGCAGTAACAAGAAACACAATGAGGAGATGATAAATAAAAAATAAATAAAACAAGACCGTAACAATGAGTTTTAATATTCTGCAAGCTTTTACTTCTTTATTTCTCATTTTATTCTGGATCTTATCTGTTATTAATGATCTTTCTCTTTCTCTCTTTTATATTCAGCCAAACACGACGTGAACGGAAACAAGACGGTTCCTCCTTTTCCAGAAGGAACAGAGATGGTGATGTTTGGTGAGTTCACTTAAATACTTAAATACTTAAATACTTAAATACTGTAGGAGGATAAAATATTAATATCTATCATTCTGCTGGGGTTACTTCTCTTTCTTTCTTTCTTTCTTTCTTTCTTTCTTTCTTTCTTTCTTTCTTTCTTTCTTTCTTTCTTTCTTTCTTTCTTTCTTTTTCTTTCTTTCATTCTTTCCTCCTTTTTCTTTCTTTCCTCCTTTTTCTTTCTTTCCTCCTTTTTCTTTCTATCTTTCCTCCTTTTTCTTTCTTATTCCTTTTTCTCTTTCTTTCTTCCATCTTTTTCTTTCTCTCTTTTCTCTCCTCCCTTTTCTTTCTTTCCTTCTTTCCTCCTTTTTCTTTCTTTCTTTTCTTCCCTCCTTTTTTTCTTTCTTCCACCTTTTTCTTTCTTTCCTTCTTTCCTTCTTTCCTCCGTTTTGTTTCTATCTTCCCTCCTTTTTCTTTCTTTCTTTCTTTTTCTCTTTCTTTTTTCCCTCCTTTCTTTCTTTCTTTCTTTCTTTTCTTTCCACCTTCTTCTTTCTTCCTCCTTTTTCTTTCTTTCTTTCTTTCTTCCACCTTTTTCTTTCTTTCTTTCTTTCTTTCTTTCTTTCTTTCTTTCTTTCTTTCTTTCTCTCTCTCTAGGTGGACACATTGTTTCATTATTTTGTGGTTACACCATTTGACATTTCCTCTGGTCTTAAAGGGATGGGCTGTTAAAGACTTTAGTGTGTTGACTGTATTAGTGTCCTCTGGTCTTAAAGGGATGGGCTGTTAAAGACTTTAGTGTGTTGACTGTATTAATGTCGTCTTGTCTTAAAGGGATGGGCTGTATTAATGTCCTCTGATCTTAAAGGGATGGGCTGTTAAAGACTAGTGTGTTGACTGTATTAATGTCGTCTGGTCTTAAAGGGATGGGCTGTATTAATGTCCTCTTCTCTTAAAGGGATGGGCTGTTAAAGACTTTAGTGTGTTGACTGTATTAATGTCCTCGTCTCTTAAAGGGATGGGCTGTTAAAGACTTTAGTGTGTTGACTGTATTAATGTCCTCTGGTCTTAAAGGGACGGGCTGTTAAAGACTTTAGTGTGTTGACTGTATTAATGTCCTCTTCTCTTAAAGGGATGGGCTGTTAAAGACTTTAGTGTGTTGACTGTATTAATGTCCTCTTCTCTTAAAGGGATGGGCTGTTAAATACTAGTGTGTTGACTGTATTAATGTGGTCTGGTCTTAAAGGGATGGTCTGTTAAAGGCTTTAGTGTGTTGACTGTATTAATGTCCTCTTCTCTTAAAGGGATGGGCTGTATTAATGTCCTCTTCTCTTAAAGGGATGGGCTGTTAAAGACTTTAGTGTGTTGACTGTATTAATGTCCTCTTCTCTTAAAGGATGGGCTGTTAAAGACTTTAGTGTGTTGACTGTATTAATGTCCTCTTCTCTTAAAGGGATGGGCTGTTAAATACTAGTATGTTGACTGTATTAATGTGGTCTGGTCTTAAAGGGATGGCCTGTTAAAGGCTTTAGTGTGTTGACTGTATTAATGTCATCTTCTCTTAAAGGGATGGGCTGTATTAATGTCATCTTCTCTTAAAGGGATGGGCTGTTAAAGACTTTAGTGTGTTGACTGTATTAATGTCCTCTTCTCTTAAAGGGATGGGCTGTTAAAGACTTTAGTGTGTTGACTTGTATTAATGTCCTCTGGTCTTAAAGGGATGGGCTGTTAAAGACTTTAGTGTGTTGACTGTATTTATTTCGTCTCCTCTTAAAGGGACGGGCTGTTAAAGACTTTAGTGTGTTGACTGTATTAATGTCCTCTGGTCTTAAAGGGACGGGCTGTTAAAGACTTTAGTGTGTTGACTGTATTAATGTCCTCTTCTCTTAAAGGGATGGGCTGTTAAATACTTTAGTGTGTTGACTGTATTAATGTCCTCTTCTCTTAAAGGGATGGGCTGTCAAAGGCTTTAGTGTGTTGACTGTATTAATGTCGTCTTGTCTTAAAGGGATGGGCTGTATTAATGTCCTCTGATCTTAAAGGGATGGGATGTTAAAGAGTTTAGTGTGTTGACTGTATTAATGTCCTCTTCTCTTAAAGGGATGGGCTGTTAAAGACTTTAGTGTGTTGACTGTATTAATGTGGTCTGGTCTTAAAGGGATGGTCTGTTAAAGGCTTTAGTGTGTTGACTGTATTAATGTCCTCTTCTCTTAAAGGGATGGGCTGTATTAATGTCCTCTTCTCTTAAAGGGATGGGCTGTTAAAGACTTTAGTGTGTTGACTGTATTAATGTCCTCTTCTCTTAAAGGGATGGGCTGTTAAAGGCTTTAGTGTGTTGACTGTATTAATGTCCTCTTCTCTTAAAGGGATGGGCTGTTTCTGGGGAGCAGAGCGGAAGCTTTGGAGACAGAAAGGAGTTTATTCCACCCAGGTGGGCTACACGATTTAAAAGTCAATATACAAAGTGTAATTATGCAAAGGATTATGATGGCCTCTATGGACCATAAAGTTCCACTTTAACACGACAGGATTTTTCTAAAATCCTCTCATAAGGGTATTGTCAGGAAGTGATAGACTGGCTGATCTGGGAGCTTGATTAGGGGTTTAGTCAAGAGATTTCAATCAATAGAGAAGAACACCGAGGCCAAGACCAATTAAATACATGGGCCCATTATATTAGAACTGATTGCATCGGCAGCACACTCAACAAAGAGAACAGTGATCAATAGACAGCCTCTCAAAATGGACAGGCTTAAGATTGTAGATTTTGAG